>NC_091060.1:84165874-84358874 GCF_000393655.2 Nicotiana sylvestris
AACCTTTGGAATCACATTTCTTATTACAAAACAACCTCTGCCCCAGTTTCTTGCTTGGGGATCTTTTGACTTTTATTTTACTATGATCGAGCCATAAAGCTGCCTACATACCCTTAACAGGGATCAGGTCAAACGTAGTTCACACCTGAATTTCCTTGTTGTTATATTTTTTCTCTTTTTTTTCTTTTTCTCTCTTTTTTGTTATTGATTCCAAAAGAGGGGTATGAAAGAAATAAATAAGGCTCAAAAAAGGGGAACAAAGGGTAAAGTGTTTAGATAGTAGAACAAATTGCCTTCGTCATTTCAATCTTCGAAATAATGCCAACTACAAACAATCAACAATTATACCAAAGAAATCATACATAATATCTTTTTACTGCATCAGAATTGATAGCCATGTCTATGCAATTTCCTTCGATATCTGTTAAACATAAAGCACCATTGGACAATACTCTGGTTACAATGAATGGTCCTTGCCAATTTGGGGCGAACTTGCCTTTTGCTTCAACCTGATGTGGAAGGATGTGTTTCAGCACTTGCTGACCCACTTCAAATTTCCGGGGACGCACCTTTTTGTTGTATGCTATTGCCATTCGTTTTTTATATAACTGGCCATGGCACACAGCTGCCAATCTCTTTTCATCAATCAAGTTCAACTGCTCCAAACGGGTTTTGACCCACTCATCATCATCAATCTCAGCCTCAGCGACAATCCAAAGGGATGGGATTTCAACTTCCGCATGTATTACGGCTTCAGTTCCATATACCAACAAATAAGGAGTTGCCCCTACTGAAGTACGGACAGTAGTGCGATAACCCAGCAATGCAAATGGTAATTTTTCATGCCATTGCCTAGAACCTTCTACCATTTTCCGAAGTATCTTCTTTATGTTTTTGTTGGCTGCCTCAACTGCTCCATTCGCCTTGGGACGATATGGGGTAGAATTGCGGTGTGTAATCTTAAACTGTTGACATACCTCTTTCATCAAATTGCTGTTAAGATTAGCACCATTATCCGTGATGATCACCTTTGGGATTCCAAATCGACAGATGATATTTGAGTGAACAAAATCGACCACTGCTTTCTTGGTCACAGACTTGAAAGTTTTGGCCTCAACCCATTTGGTGAAATAATCAATGGCTACCAGAATGAACCTATGCCCGTTGGATGCTGCTGGCTCAATTGGTCCAATGATATCCATGCCCCAAGCGACAAAGGGCCATGTCGCTGACATTGTGTGTAATTCTGATGGCGGATAATGAATCAAATCTTCGTGTATCTGGCACTAATGACATTTGCGCACAAAACTAATACAATCTCTCTCCATGGTGAGCCAATAATAATCTGCTCGGAGAATTTTCTTTGCCAACACATATCCGCTCATATGTGGTCCACAAACTCCTGAATGTATTTCGGACATAACAGACGTAGCTTGTCTAGCATCTATGCATCTTAACAATCCCAGGTCTAGTGTTCTTTTATATAAAACTCCCCCACTCAAGAAAAATCCGCTTGCCAACCGTCGAATTGTTCTCTTTTGATCCCTCGTGCCTTGCACTGGGTATATCCCTATTCTGATGTATTCCTTGATATCATGGAACCATGGTTCGCCATCAAATTCTTCTTCAATCATGTTGTAGTAAGCATGCTGATCTCGTACTTGAATATGCAAAGGATCGACATAGGCTTTGTCCGGATGGTGCAGCATTGACGCTAGGGTAGCCAGAGCATCGGCGACCTCATTATGGACCCTTGGAATATGCTTGAACTCCACTGATCTAAACCGTTGACAAAGATCATGCAAGCATTGTCGGTATGGTATGAGCTTTAGATCTCGCGTTTCCCATTCTCCTTGAATTTGATGTAGCAGAAGGTCCGAGTCTCCCAAGACTAAGACTTCCTGGACATCCATGTCTGCAGCTAGCCTTAAACCCAAAATGCATGCTTCGTATTCAGCCATATTGTTGGTACAATAAAAACGAAGTTGAGCTGTAACAGGATAGTGATATTATATTTCAGAAATAAGCACGGCTCCTATTCCGACCCCTTTCATATTAGCAGCCCCATCAAAGAAAAGTTTCCAACCTGGTTTTTCGGCCTGTTCTAGTTCATCAATGTGCATCACCTCTTCATCAGGAAAATAAGTCCTCAATGGCTCATACTCTTCATCGACCGGGTTCTCAGCCAAATGATCGGCCAATGCTTGGGCTTTCATCGCAGTCCGAGTCACAGAGATTATGTCAAACTCTGTGAGCAAAATCTGCCATTTTGCAAGTCTTCCTGTCGGCATAGGCTTTTCAAAGATATACTTCAACGGATCCAAACGCGAAATGAGGTAGGTAGTGTAGGATGACAAGTAATGTTTCAATTTCTGTGCCACCCAAGTTAGGGCGCAACATGTCCTTTCCAAGTGAGTGTACTTAACCTCATAAGCCGTGAACTTCTTGCTAAGATAGTATATGCCTTGTTCTTTCCTACATGTGACATCATGTTGTCCCAGTACACAGCCAAATGAATTTTTTCCAGGACAGTCAGGTAAAGAATCAAAGGTCTCCCTGGTTCTGGCGGAACCAGCACAGGTGGGTTTGTCAAGTAAGATTTTATCTTGTCACACGCTTCTTTACACTCATCAGTCCACTTGATCGCAGCGTCCTTCTTCAACAACTTGAAAATAGGCTCACAAGTTGTCGTGAGCTGAGCAATAAACCTGCTGATGTAGTTCAGCCTTCCTAATAGACTCATCACTTCAGTCTTGTTCCTTGGAGGGGGAAATTCTTGTATGGCTTTGATATTTGATGGGTCCAACTCGATGCCTCGACGACTGACTATGAACCCTAACAGTTTTCCAGATGGAACACCAAATGCACACTTGGCGGGTTAAGCTTGAGGTTGTACCTGCGAAGCCTCTGGAAGAATTCCCTCAAATCCTCGACGTGGTCGGCCTGATGTTTTGATTTTATGATCACATCATCTACATATACCTCAATTCCTTGTGTATTATATCATGAAACACAGTAGTCATCGCTCTCATATAAGTTGCCCCAGCATTCTTCAACCCAAATGGCATTACTCGGTAGAAATAAGTTCCCCATGGCATGATGAAGGCTGTCTTTTCCGCATCTTCTTCGTCCATTAAAATTTGATGATACCCGGCATAGAAATCCACAAAGTATCCAATCTCGCGCTTGGCACAATTGTCAATCAGAATGTGGATATTGGGTAAAGGGAAGTTATCCTTCCGACTTGCTTTGTTGAGATTGCGGTAATCAGCGCATACTCTGATCTTGCCATCCTTCTTCGGCACATGCACGACATTAGCCAACCAGACAGGATATCGGGTAACCCGGATAACCTTTGCATCCAACTGTTTGGTAACTTCTTCTTTAATCTTCACACTCATATCAGTTTTGAATTTCTCAACTTTTGCTTGATGGAAGGGAACACCAGATCAGTGGGAAGTTTGTGGACCACTAAATCAGTGCTTAAACCCGGCATGTCGTCATATGACCATGCAAAAACATCTTTGTACTCGATGAGTGATTTGATTAACTCTTCCCGAATTTTTGGCTCAAGGTGGACACTTATTTTAGTCTCTCGGACATTGTCTGTGTCCCCTAAATTGACGGCTTCTATGTCATTCAAATTGGGTTTGGGTTTTTCTTCGAAGTGAATTAACTCCTTACTAATCTCTTCGAAGGCTTCATTCTCATCATCATATTTTGATTCATAATCACAATCTACTCCTTGAACTAACATTTCGGAATCAAATTGATTTTTAAGACTGGGCTGAGGATTACTTATGCACGCCATGTCATTAGAACTAGCATAAAAAGAACTGTATAGAAAAGAAAACAAAACAAAAGGAAAACCATCAGGAATGATGAAGAAAGGGAAATTGTATTTCATTGATTGATAAAAGATGACAAGGTTTGCACACTCAAACAGACTGAAAAAAATAAATCTGGATTACAACCCTGGAATAATCCGTACAAACTTAAAGGAAAATCAAAGCAAACTACCAAGACTCCTTCCGAGTAGGGAGAGGAGTAGCCTTCCAATTATTAAGCTTTGTTTTTGGCCCAACAAATTGCACTTCTGTGTTGCTAGAATCCTCTCCAATTTCCACCATGTTCACACTATTGAACAACTTCTCAAATCTTTCAATCAACTCCTTGTCAGGATTAATCACAGAACTGGGAATTGTTGTCACTGGGCGACTCCTTGTACCGGACTTGACAAATGATCTGGAAAGACGTGGGACCGGCTTTGGAAGGACCTATGTCCTCTGTTTCGATTTCCTGGCTCTTTTTATGTCTGCGGCTGTGGGCTTGAATCCCAGACCAAATGTTCCCAAGTTTTCAGGAAGAGACACGGGCTGTATGATGCCTTGCAACGCTGATCCCAAACCCTTTCTGGTACAAAACCATTCTTCAACATTTCATACGCTACCATGACTGATGCGGCGTTTATCTTTGGATTCGGGATACACTTCCCTTCTGGAACTTTCTCGACTGACATTGCGTCAGAAACTTGGTAGACCCATGGTCCCTTGTCATCTTCCAGTTCAATGAATGGCACAATGGTGTTGTTGTGAGCGGTCAAATTATCTTCGCCGTGCACCACTATTTCATGTCTGTCCCATTCAAACTTGACCATCTTATGGAGTGTTGATGGTATTGCTTTAGCGGCATGAATCCACGGTCGCCCTAATAGCAAATTGTAGGAAACAACTATATCTAGCACTTGGAATTCCATTGTGAATTCTACTGGACCTATGGTCAGCTCCAATATTATGTCCCCGATTGAGTGTTTGCCTCCACCGTCAAATCCCTGCACACAGATACTGTTCTTATGGATCCTCTCATCTTCTACTTTCAGCTTGATTAGAGTGGAGAGAGGACAGATATTCGCACTTGAACTATTGTCAACCAATACCCGGGTAACCACGGCATCCTCGCATTTCACTGTCAGGTAAAGGGCTTTGTTATGCTCAGTACCCTCTACCGGCAATTCATCATCGGAAAAAGTGACTCTGTTTACTTCAAAAATCTTGTTGGCTATCTTTTCCAGATGGTTTACCGAGATCTTGTCGGGAACATGGGCCTCATTCAAGATTTTCATCAGGGATTGGCGGTGCTCATCTGAATGGATTAGCAACGAGAGTAATGAGATCTGAGCGGGCGTTTTCCTCAACTGCTCTACAACAGAATAGTCATGCACTTTCATTTTCCTCAAAAATTCCTCTGCCTCTTCTTTAGTTACAGCTTTCTTTACCGGCGTTGAATTATCTTTAGCTCTTCTTAACTCCTCGGGAGTAAAACGCCTTCCTGATCGAGTCATACCTTGCGCTTCACAAACTTCTTCTTTGACTTCTTTCCCCTTGTAAATCACCGTCACCCATTCATAATTCTAAGGAACAGCCTTGCTGTTGATTACTGGAAGCTGCGTTACTGGTTTTATAATAACAGGCTCTGTGCGAGCACCCTTCACGACCATAACAGGTTTACTTGCAACCCCTGGCACTACCACTTTAGCTTTCTCTGGTTTCACTGCAACAATGCTTGACGACCCTCTCTCGGCTACCACAGCTGGCTTATCATCTACCCCTCTCAACTGGACCACTAATTTCCCACTGGTTACTTTTTCTTTTGAGCTGGTTTCGCTGGAACGGATTATCATTACCGTCTGTGGGGGCTTCCTGGGCTCCCCCTCTTTGTGTATCAACTCAATCATGTGTGTCTCATGTTGAGTTGGCAGTGGATTCTGATTGATATTTGGTGCTTGAACCTCGATCCGATGAGTATCAATAAGCTCTTGCACAGCTGTTTTTAGTTTCCAACACTTCTCTGTATCATGCCCAGGGACCCATGAACAGTACTCACAACTCACCGAGTGGTCAAGATTTCTAGGGGGATTTGGCATTTTAGGCTCAATTGGATTCAACATGCCCAACTGCCTCAATCTGTGGAAAAGACTGGTATATGATTCCCCTAGTGGAGTGAAAGTCTTTTGCTTTTGTGACCTCTCATTCTTGAGGGCTTGGTTTGGTTGGAAACCTATCCCGGGGGGGCTTCTGTAGGCCCTTGGGGGTGGATATGTGTTTTGTGGAGCTGGGTATGGATTTTGTGGAGCCGGCGCACGCCATTGTGCGTGTGCCGAGGTTTGGGTATAGGCTTGTGCATGATGGACGGAAAAATGGGGATCTGGCGATGGGTAGTAGTGCTGTGGAGGGCTATATGAAGTGTGGGGGTAATTTTTGGTGGTAGGGTCGTGATTGGCTATAGTAGGGTGACGGGACTCTAGATCCGAACCAGGCTCCGGACTCAACAGTCGTGACATCTTCTTTCTTCTTTTTGCCAAGCACACCCCCAGTGCCGCTTTGAATGGCCTGGGTGGTTGCCTTGATCGCTGAATAACTCATGATCTTGTTGGACTTAAGCCCCTCCTCGACCATGCCTCCCATTTTTACGACCTCATTAAAAGATTTGCCAATTGCGGACACCAGATGACCAAAGTAGGTCGGCTCCAAAGCCTGCAAAAAGTAATCAACCATCTCGCTCTCTTTTATTGGGGGATCTACCCTTGTTGCTTGCTTCCTCCACCGGAAACCATATTCTCTAAAGCTTTCACTGTGCTTCTTTTCCAGTTTGGTCAGGGACAGTCGGTCCGGAATGATCTCAAGATTATATTGAAAGTGACAAACGAATGCTTGGGCCAAATCGTCCCATGTGTACCATCTGCTATGATCTTGTCTGGTGTACCATTCTAACACCGATCCACTTAAATGTTGGCTGAAATACGCCATCAGTAATTCATCTCTTCCGCTTGCTCCCCTCATCTTGCTGCAAAAACCTCTCAAATGAGCCACCGGATCACCGTGTCCGTTGTACAAGTCGAATTTGGGCATTTTGAACCCTGCCGGTAGTTGTACATTTGGGAACAAACACAGGTCTTTGTAAGCTACACTCACCTGACCTCCTAACCCTCTCATATCCCTGAAGAATTGTTCTATGCTTTTCATTTTTCTGAACATCTCTTCTTGTTCAGGATTTCTGGCCGGTTTTTTTGCTTTTCCCGGTAGGTCAGAATGGGGATCATGTGGATAGGCTTCAGGCGCTTTGAAGGTAAGCTCCGGGGGATAATACTGGTTGTCCTACGCTTGGAACACAGGTTCACTCGGGGATTTATGGAGTGCAGCTGGTGGAGATGCCACAAAGACAGGGGTGATTGGCGGAGGAGGGTATGGAATTGATTTTGGTGGTGGAGCTTGTGGCGTATGAGAAGTAGTACCATGGTAGTGTTGATAAATGGGAAAACCTGGATCGGTGGCGGGATGATCCTGAGACTGAGCTAATGGTGGGGTAAAAGTCGGGTTGGCTGGGTAAGATGGCGGTGATTGCCCTTTGGACCAGGCCTGGTACATTTCGGCCATCTGTTGCTTAAGCTTGAGCATCTCCTCTTTCATTTTATTGACGTCCAACTCCTCTACCTCAACACTAGTGTCGACATCCGGGATAGACATGATTTCCGGTATTGGTCCCTTCGATCTGGTTTGGTAATGATAATGTGCCAGTATCCTCTAAATAAACTAACTACTTGAATTCTCTGGAAATCAACAAACTTGTTAGTTTTTTAGAGTTTAACACATATGTAATTACACGTTGGGATGCAATGCACCTAGGCAATTGACCATTTCTATCATGCATTTGCTTCGGTTGCGTGCGTCATTCCGGCCTCTCATAATTGTGCCCCTTCTTTTAAGCTTCCTTTATTCTATCCTTCTTTATTTATTTTTCATTTTCCCCTTTTTCTTTTTTTTTAGTGGTGGTCGAATCCTATAGAGATTGCCTACGTATCACGTCCCCGCATGAATCAGACCGTGCGTAGTTCTGTCAAAGAAAATAAACTAATTTGGAAAACAAGACTTCTTTCTTTTGTTTTTTTTTCAAGTAAATCACACTAAAAACATTTTTTTTCATTTTCTCAAAATTTTGGTAGAGTTTCGACGCTATTTGGGCACTGGTTTTTCTAAAAATAGATAATTATCTCTCTACACTGCTATTTTTCTTTTTCTCTTTTCCCCACTTTTTCCGATATTCCCGTATTTTCAGAAGCCGGTCAGCATGCAAATTTGAAGCAAATAAATGCGGAAAACAAATAGGATGCAGCAGGATGGTCATTTCATTTCAGGTTGCTTGTCCTAGACGGACTCAACCCGTGTGTTGAGTCCCCTTAGTCAAAAAATGCATATGATGCACACAAACGTTCCTACTAGGGATCCGACATGAGGTTTTGTTATACTAGGTTTAATGCCTGGGTGTATTGTTCTAGACCTGGCTTACCCGAGCGGACAACTCGAGCCGAGGATGGGAGCTGTGTACCGGTAACCAAAAGATCATCCGGCTTTGCAACTCCTCCGAATCCTCGTTCTATTTTGGGATATGACACTAACAGAAAGAAGTCAAGACCAGTGTGCACTCCTCAGGAGAGAGAAGAGAGGGGTTACGTAGCAGTTTATATATACAATTCAAATATTATCAAAGCGGTAAAAGCAACATTTAGCACATTAGGCCCAAACAGGTAATAAAATCAGATAATAAATAAAACCAATTATAACAATTATTCTAAGCTTGAATTCTGGAACTCTGAACCAGAGATTCTGGGTTCGGTCCCCAGCAGAGTCGCCAGAGCTGTCACACCTCCTTTTTACCTGCGCCCGCAGGAGCGTAGGGGGAATTCTTTCAATTACAGGACAATCGAAACAGGATTTGTTTATTTATTTTAGAGTCACCACTTGGGAGATTTATGGTGTCCCAAGTCACCGGTTTAATCCCGAATCAAGGAAAAGAATGACTCTGTATTACACTCCGCTAACCAGAAATCCGGATAAGGAATTCTGTTAACCTGGGAGAAGGTGTTAGGCATTCCCGAGTTCCGTGGTTCTAGCACGGTCGCTCAACTGTCATATTCGGCTTATTTATCTGATTTTTATACATGTTGAACCTGTGTGCAAATTTCACTTTTACTGCTTTTATTATTATTATTTTTAACGAGAATTGCAACGTCGTGAAAACACATCTCGAACCACGTTATTGACACATTTCGACTCCGTTGAGATTTGGATTTGGGTCACATAAATGTGCACCCGAGTTTAAGAAAGTAAATTATTAAAAGCGCGCCTAAAGTGGCTAGCACGTTATTATTTTGGAAAAAACCGTGACTAAATGGCCCGTCCCGAAATCTAAGTATTTTAATATATACATTTAACGAGGGCCCTGCGATCTTTGTATTTTTTATTTGGCGAAGCTCGTCTCGTTTTATTATTAAAGGAAAAACTAAAGTAAACTACGATTTTCTATTTAGTTTTATTGTCTCTAAATAATAAAAAAAAACTTAGTTAATTTATGAACTACTATATTTAAAAACCTGCGTGTTTAAAAAAATGCCCAATTTTGGGGCCTTTGATCAAAGCATCGGGCTAGCAAGCATATTAGTGGCCTAAAGGGAGGTGGGCTTGTTACCAAATTTGAATGATCCATACAATTGGGCAACGGTATAGCCCAGACAACTCATATTAACTTCAAACGATACTGAATGAAGTTTCTAAGCCACTAGTTTAATACCAATTCACTAATTCATTACCTATTGTAATTAAAACGAATTAATAATGCACTGAAAGCAGGTAAGCAACTCGTAAAATGATTTTGTATTACCAAAACATGCAATTGACACTCCAACTCTGTTTTTAACTAACGGATCAGCCAACGTCTTATGCCACTGCCATACTAACATCTAGTTCGACATTTACATGACTGCTATTACCAATTTGAACAACGACCATTAATGCAAGCACAATATCACAGGTTCCAAAATAGAATGCTAACTCCAGTTATTTTCTAGCTTTAAGTGTTTAAACTGAACAAACACACTAAACTAACTATAGCTAATGCCTACAGTCAATGCTTTAACCAAATTCCAATACTATTTACATTTTACACCTTCCTTTTCCTTTCAATTGATGTAGTACTTTCTTGAATTAGCAATTGGCATAAAAAACTGATATTCAGAACTAGTCGAACATAATCCAACGATCCAGTAATCTAACAGTCACAATACAGATTAATTTAACAGTCCAACAAGCTCATTTTTAACTACAGGAATCAGTTACCAGATGCTAACATGTTTCAGTATGAACTATATTAAAAAATCTCTCATACAACTCCATTTCAGTCCACTTACTACATACTAACAGGGATCTACCTATCATCAGTGACTGAAGAATTTAAATACACAAGTTATATTGAAACCAAAGCAGAATTTCAACTCTTCACGTACATTCAAACTTCATGTTTTCAGCTTACAAATGCCAAAGTTACAGCTGTGCACCTAGAAGTTGAAATACGAGTAAGAAGGAAAGGAGGTCAGCTACAGCAGATAACAGTAACATCAGCAGGTTGACCAATCCAGCAGGGTTCAACAACGACAATAAGAGAATTTTCAGAAAAAAAATGACACCAGACAATCCAAGAATCAACCCAGCAATCAATAAACCCAAGCAAATAACCAATCAACTCAGTCGAACAAACCAGATTCAACTTGAAATCATATTCTTGGACCTTTCAAGCTTCAGTTACTGAACAATACCAAGAAAACTTAAGCTATTTTAATCCTAGATGAACTAGAATCAGAAAACTTCCTCAATGGAACAATAATATTTTTTTTAAGAATTTCTTGTTTGTTTCTCTTCCTCTATCTTTCACTCTCTCTTTTCAGATTTCTTTCTTAATCTCCCTTAACTCTGTCCTAAGTCCCTCCACTTATACCCAAACACTGACCTTGCCAGCTCTCAAGAGCACTCAGGCAGAATTAAGAAACTAATTCTGCCCATGATCTTCTTTAGAACTCCACTAGAGTGTGTTTTTTTCCATTATCCCTTGTCTTTTCCTAAACCATTTCTCCAAATTTTGAATCCCAAATTACCCCTGAAATTACTGTGATTTACTGTCCTAGTCCAATCCCTTGTACCTCATCAGCTATAACAAATTTCCTTAATCAAAATCAAACAGCAACTCAAACTACACAGATTAAATAAAATAGCAAACTGATATTAAACTTCTAAGATGCACATGTATATGGGAATAACTGACTACATTCACAATTTTAAACCAAACCTGGGCAAAATGACTGATCACTGTAAACGCGTTGAATCGACCAACAAACTGAACTCATATGCAAAAAATGATGAACAACAAAGAAAAGGGAACCAAACATCACACAAAATGAAGCAATTCGAACCCATAATAACAGCAAACACTCATAATTCTGAATTAGCCTTAAACACAAAATGTAGGGACCCTGAGGATATACTGAATGGAGCCCTGAGGCTGAGAACAAAACACTCGACACCAAACAACTTGACGAGAACCACTAAACTACAAACATGAACGGTTTAATCGACAAAACTATTTATGACATACGTTAATCAACAAAAGAAAACTGGACCAAGAAAAAGGCCCAAAAGAGGAGGAAGAACTACTTGACAAAAATGACGAATTAATCAATCGAAACAACAACAAAAGAAAAAGGAAAACAAAAGAAATACCTCGAAATTTCAGACCAAATGAATTCGTCCTACTCGAAGCTTCAACTTGATTCTGAAGCCGAGATGGACCTTAATCGAGTGTTCTCGACTGAGAACACACGACTAAGGTCTATTACGACCTCAGTTTTCTACTGTGTATCAATCCCCTAGTTTGGTGTCACACCTCCTTTTTGCGCGCCTACCCCGAAGGGTAAAAATGTGCGAGGGAGTTTTTCCAATTTAAGTGACAATATTTGAAATGGGATTATTTATTTAATTCAGAGTCGCCACTTGAGAAAGGTTTGGCTTTTGGTATCCCAAGTCACCGGTTTATCTTGAATCCCAAATCGAGGAAATTTTCGACTTTCCAAATGAAGTCTGCGAACCAGAAGTTCTAAGTAAGGAATTCTGTTGACCCGAGGGAAGGTGTTAGGCACCATCGAATCCCGTTCTAGCACGGTCGATTAAATTGTTATAAGGGCTAAATATCTGATTTAATACATGTTATAACTTATGTGCTTTTATTAAGTTTAAGCCGCTTTTATTATTATTATTTTTTATAGAATTGCAACGTCGTGAAAACGCATCTCGAACCACGTCATAGTCAATGCACCCGTGGTTGTTAATACATTCCGACTCCGTCGAGATTTGAATTTGGGTCATATAAATGCGCACCCGAATTTAAGAATGTAATTTAATTAAGTCGCGCCTAAAGAGTCTAACGCGTTATTATCTTTGGGGAAGGCAGTGACATTCACTAAATAGTCCATCCCAAATTCTAAGTATTTATTATGACCAATTATTGAGGGCCCCGCAAGTTTGCATTTTTTATTTGGCGAGGCTCGTCTCATTATTTTTAAAAGGATAATCTTAGCATGACTACATTTTCTATTTTTCGTTTTCAAAAATAAATGAAGATAAGATCCTACTTTATTTACATACTTTCGAGTTACTATAGTTAAGTTTCGAAAGTGAGTTGCTTAAAGAGTTTACATGGCAACGCATAGAACATTCTACATACAGACAGTAAAAGAAAGAAAAGACTACATTAAATTACAACTTCAAATCTTTCTCATTTTTTTGCATTCATGCCTCGAGTGGCTTACAAGATGAACCAGTGTATCAGTTTGTGTACCTGGTATTTGGGAAAGCAAGGAAAGAAGATGAAGATCAGTAGAAGCAGCAGTAGTGTAAATACACAGCAACGACAGCAACCCAACAGTAACAAATTCGAACCAGATTCAAGGCCCAGAAAACTTTGAGGAAAAACCGAACAACTCAATAGAATAAACCCAAATGTTTGTAAGCAAACTAAACAGCAACAAACCACGCGTGTATTAAACCCGAAACTAAACTCGCTTTTCCCTTTGTTTTTGTTTTCTTTTTTTTTAAACTCTCTAACACTCTTGAGATTTTCGGAATGTCTCCTCTCTCAAAATAATCCTCAAAAATCTTTCAAGTTCAGTCTAAGTTTTTTCTCTCAAGTCTTAGTCTTCTAGAATGTGTCAAAAATGACTCTATTTATAACAAGACTCTAGTCTTGAATCCCCTACCCCAAATATTCCCTCAATTGCATGCTTTGTCCCCACTACTTAATGTTTTCTTTATTTTAAACCCTTGTCCCTCATGCTTAACATAAATAATTACATTATTCCCAATCCATTACATTATGTCTTGTCCCCCACTATATTAAACAATTATATCAACCCCAACCCATTACATCTTGTCCCCCATGCTTAACATAAAGAATTACATTATTCCCCCACTAATTTATGTCTTATCCCCCATTATATTAAATAATTGTTCAAATGTTTAATTCCAAAAATACCTCTCCGACCTTACTGCAATTACCATTTTACCCCCTGAACGTACTGCAATTTACCAAACTACCCCTCAGCTATAAGCAATCACCTAATCAATCTCAACCAAAATACAGCAAATAAGACCAATTTCTAAACAAATTTCAACAACAAATCTCATGAACACGGATGAATCATAACGCTTCAAATCAACGGGAATAAGTTAACCATATTGGGAACCAATCTTGGTTAACTTAGACCAAAAATGAATGAGCAAAGAGACAAAAATATCAACAACAAAAATAAACTGAAACAACATGAATCACAATTAACGGAAATGATGCAAACTGAAATCATACCATGAACAAAAAAAAAGGAATTACTTTGACTGAACAAAATTTTAACAATAATCCTACTTTCAAATTTAACAAAGATAAGAAATTGATCATAACAAACAAATAGATTCAAACTAAATCAACAAGTCAAAAACCAAAACATAAACTCACATTAAATCACTGGATTAAAAACGAACTTCAAACAAAGATGAACATGAATTAAATCTATTTTAAACAACAAACATGACGGATTCAAATGATTTAACCAACATTAACAATTTCTGAAAAAATACATAACAACACATGAAACAAACTGAAGAAATTATTAATTAAATTTTAATTTGAATCTAACGATATTAAACTAACAATTTCACATGAACAAACTGAAAAAATTAACAAAACAATGAACACGAACAAAACAAAAATCAAACATTTACCGATTTTAGATTCGAGAATATCAAAAACAAAATACGGACAAAAGTGAAACTCAAACCCACTAACCGGATCGGAAACACGAACAACGACTGACCAACGACGAACTCGAACTGTGTATGGACTGTTTCGACAAACCCCGACCAAAGCTTGAATAAGCGAAATGGTGAGTCTCGTTTTTGAGCTGGAGGCACCGGAAAATGGTAAGTCCAGCTGCTTGACAAAGCAGTAGTGTCGCAGTCCCACGCAGCTGCTGAACGGGCTATGGCAGCAGCGACGTAGCAGAAGCAGAAGTGTTCGATGAAGGAGCAGGAGTGTTCGACGAGCAGCAGTGTTCGATGACAAAGCGAAGGTCGCCGGATTTAATGGGGGGTTGCTGGACTAGTTCACATGAGGTAAAGCAGAAGCAGTCGAGGCAGCTGGAGGTAGCAACAAAGACGACGAGGCAGCAACATCAGGGTGTGTTTGGACGTAGCAGGAGACGCATCAATGCAGCAGCCATGGGAGCTCGGGCTCGAGTTAGACGAAGAAGATGAAGCAGAAGCAGAAGCGTGGTCTGCTTGGTCGTAGCAGAAGTGTGGTCTGCTTGGACGTAGCAGAAGCAGCGACAACCATGGGTGTCGAGCTCGAGCTCGAGCTTGACGAAGAAGAAAACGAAACAGTGACAGTGGGGTCGCTCGGGGAAGAAAGTCGCCATGGAAGCTTGAGCTTGAGCTTGGCGACGAAGAAGACGAAGCAATGGCAGCGGGGTTTGTTTGGAGTGAGCTTGAGGGTGAGCAGCCATGGTTGGCTAGGGTTTGGGGTGAAGGTTTTTTGGAGAAGAAGAGAGGGGGTGGCAGATGGGTTTAGTTTAGGTTTTGGGTTTTTTTTTGTTTTGTTTTGTGAAGTGCAAGATAGGGGGTGTTGGGTCTTTAGGTTATGGATCGGGTCGACCCGGTTTGAAATGGACCGGGTCATGGGGAAGGTTGGGTATTCTTTGGGTTTGCGGCTTGAATTTTGAAGAAGAGCCCAATTCCGATTTTCTTTATATTTTTGCTCTCTTTTCTTCTTTTATTTTTCTAAAACTAAATTCTAAAAATCCTTAAATTATTATTAAGTTATAAAAGCGCAAATTAACTCCCAATAACAATTAACGCACAATTAAGTAATAATTAAGCATAAAATTGTACATTTGGACATTAAATGCTAAAAATGCAAAAGATGCCTATTTTTGTAATTTTCAATTTTTGTAAAACAAACTTAATTACTAACAATTGTAGAATTAAATCCTACATGCAAAATGCGACATATTTTTGTATTTTTTATTAATTTAACAAATAAACATGCACAGACAAATACAAATAATTATCCAAAAATGTCACAAAAATTCTCAAAATTGCACACCAAGGAAAATCATTTTATTTTGAATTTTTGGGAGTAATTCTTTCATAGGGCAAAAATCATGTGCTTACAGCTGCCCCTCTTTGCCCGAAGACACGAAGGGTTTTCGTGCAAAGATAAAGTGAGCGATTTTTGCCCATCCGAGTACTCTGTGTGAAGCATTTTTTGAAAAAGATTTAACCGAACCTTTCCTTCAAAGGTTTCCTACATATCCCTAGCTAAAGGAGAATCAGGTTAATGTAGTTCGGGAAATTTCGGTAGTTGGGACTACCATGGGATTGCAATGCTTGTTGTTACTGATGTTGCTGTTGCCACTGCCGCTTTACTGACCTCCTTATTACAACCAAAGGAAATTGAAACTGAACTAACTACTTATGCCTGTCAACCGCTAGTTACAAGATTCCTATCTATAATTCTTTTACAACTTGATCTTGGGTCTTAGCTGATTCTGCTTGTAGACTTCGATCCGAATCTCAATGCTCGCAAGTTGTAGGCGCTTGTTTATTTCTACAGTATTGAGTAAAAAGGGATTGGTGGAGCTCGGGAATTTGATCAAATTTTTGAGCGACCTGCCCTTTGTTTGTTCCAATATGTGGGAACATCTTCTATTTTTTTTTGTTCTTTTTCTTCTTTTCTTTTATTCTGGATTGAGACTCATCCCGTAGGTCGTCTCGATCCATGCACCTCGAGGTCAGACCTGCTGAGACAACAAAACAAACGAACGAAATTTTTTGCCCCAGTTTCACTAGGAAATTTCGTGAGTTAATTGTCATAAAAATTTACAGCACTGATGAGGGGATTGGAAAAACTCTAGTCTACAAAGTGCAACTCAGGGATTGGAGCCCTAATGTCGCAAAAGGTAAAAATGCACAACTCAGATATTGGAGCCCTAATGTCGGCTAAAGGAAGAACGCTCAACTCAGGGATTGGAGCCCTAATGTTGGCTAAAGGAAAATCGCTCAACTCAGGGACTGGAGCCCGGATGTTAGCTAAAAGAAAGTCGCTCAACTCAGGGGTTGGAGACCTAATGCTGGCTAAAGAAAAAATGCTCAACTCATGGATTGGAGCCCTAATGTTGGCTAAAAGAAAAATGCTCAACTCAGGGATTGGAGCCCTAATGTTGGCTAACAGGAAAAACGCTCAACTCAGGGATTGGAGCCCTAATGTCGGCTAAAGAAAACTGTTCAACTCAGGGATTGGAGCTCTGATGTTGGCTAAAGGAGAAACGCTCAACTCAGGGATTGGAGCCCTATTGCTGGCTAAAGAAAAATGCTCAACTCAGGGATTTTAGCTCTAATGTCGGCTAAATGGAAAACTGCTCAACTCAGGGAATGGAGCCCTAATGCTGGCTTACAGAAAATTGCTCAACTCAAGGATTCGAGCCCTAATGTCGGCTAAAAGCAAATTGCTCAACTGAGGGACTGGAGCCCTAATGCTGGCTAAAGGAAAAACGCTCAACTCAGGGATTGGAGCCCTAATGTCGGCTAAAGGAAAAACGCTCAACTCAGGGATTGGAGCCCTAATGCTGGCTAAAGGAAAAACGCTCAACTCAGGGATTGGAGCCCTAATGTTGGCTAAAGGAAACTGCTCAACTCAGGGATTGGAGCCCTAATGCTGGCTTACAGAAAATTTCTCAACTCATGGATTGGAGCCCTAATGCTGGCTAACAGCAAGAACGCTCAACTCAGGGATTGGAGCCCTAATGTCGGCTAGAGAAAACTGCTCAACTCAGGGATTGGAGCCCTGATGTTGGCTAAAGGAGAAACGCTCAACTCAGGGATTGGAGCCCTAATGCTGGCTAAAGAAAAACTCTCAACTCAGGGATTGGAGCCCTAATGTTGGCTTAAAAAAAACGCTCAACTCAGGGATTGGAGCCCTAATGTCGGCTAAATGGAAAACTGCTCAACTCAGGGATTGGAGCCCTAATGCTGGCTTACAGAAAATTGCTCAACTCAGGGATTGAAGCCCTAATGTCGGCTAAAAGCAAATTGCTCAACTCAGGGATTGTAGCCCTAATGCTGGCTAAAGGAAAAACGCTCAACTCAGGGATTGGAGCCCTAATGTCGGCTAAAGGAAAAATGCTCAACTCAGGAATTGGAGCCCTAATGCTGGCTAAAGGAAAAACGCTCAACTCAGGGATTGGAGCCCTAATGTTGGCTAAAGGAAACTGCTCAACTCAGGGATTGGAGCCCTAATGCTGGCTTACAGAAAATTGCTCAACTCAGGGATTGGAGCCCTAATATCGGCTAAAAGCAAATTGCTCAACTCAGGGATTAGAGCCCTAATGCTGGCTAAAGGAAAAACGCTCATCTCAGGGATTGGAGCCCTAATGTCGGCTAAAGGAAAAATGCTCAACTCAGGGATTGGAGCCCTAATGCTGGCTAAAGGAAAAATGCTCAACTCAGGGATTGGAGCCCTAATGTTGCCTAAAGGAAAAAAGCTCAACTCAGGGATTGGAGCCCTAATGTCGGCTAAAAGAAAGTTGCTCAACTCAGGGGTTGGAGCCCTAATGCTGGCTAAAGGAAAAATGCTCAACTCAGGGATTGGAGCCTTAATGTTGGCTAAAAGAAAAATGCTCAACTCCGGGATTGGAGCCCTAATGCTGGCTAAAGAAAAAATGCTCAACTCAGGAATTGGAGCCCTAATGTCGGCTAAAGGGAAAAACGCTCAACTCAGGGATTGGAGCCCTAATGTCGGCTAAAGGGAAAAACGCTCAACTCAGGGATTGGAGCCCTAATGCTAGCTAAAGGAAACTGCTCAACCTAGGGATTGGAGCCCTAACATCGGCTAAAGGAAAAAATGCTCAACTCAGGGATTGGAGCCCTAATGCTGGCTAAAGGAAAATGTTGGGGATTCTAACTAACCCTCTTTTTTGAGTTTTCTTCTTACTTCCTTTTTCGTTTTTTTTTTATTTTTTATTTTTATTATTTTTTTCATTTTTGTTTAGTAAAATGCAGGAGAGAATTTTGGGGAAACTTCCCTTTTGGGTTGATTCCTTATTGCAAAGTTGTTTCCTGCTTCTTGCACGGTTGCTTTGGATCGCACCTGTTTCAGTTTTCTAAACAAAGAACAATTGTTAGTTTGAAAATGGTGGTTGGTTCGGTGACCTTGATTATTCCAATTGCTTTGTCGCATCCTTATTCCTGTTGAGAAAACTCTGCCATTGATTGGATTCATAGGAGAAACCCTTTTAAACTGCTCAGACTCGCATTCCCGGATTTTGTGATGATTTGCTCGTGTAAGGCTTTGGTTCTTCCATCCCATTCTGCTTGGGGATTTTTACCGAGGCAGACTCAGTGGGGATTTTTATTGGGGAGGCTCTGTGGGGATTTGTACAAGGCAGACTCGTTGGGGATTTGACGGGGCAGACTCTTTGGGGATTTTTATAAGGGAAGACTCTGTGGGGATTTTTTACAAGGCAGACTCGTTGGGATTTGTACAAAGGGAGACCCTATGGCGATTTGTCGGTTTTTTTTTGTGTGTGTGGGTGTGTGTGGCTTTACTTCGAAGGCAACCAACATCATGATCAATCGGGACTGGACAGGCATACCACTGAAGTGGGGTAGTTACTTCTTACTAAACGGAGCTCCGTGAAACCGGTCCTGCCACCTATTCTTTCCAGTATATTTGGAATTTGGGGTTAAAACAAAGAGCGGAGAAAACAAATTTAAAAGAGAAGTGTCCCTTTCGGGACAAGGAAGACTTATTTGAGGAAACATGCTGACTTTAAATTGACATGACGTGATTTTTTGGACTGGATGTCCGACCTTCACGAACTTGCATTTCCTCATGAACCAAAACGGATCTATGTTTCCAAACCAGAGGAACCTTGCCAATATTTTCTGAGGTGGAATCATCTTTTCGGCCGACAATGCCCTTTGTGGGTTTTCGCTAGTCGACCTCTCTCATTTCTCTTCTTGTTGTCGCTTGATAGCACTCTTTGCGAGTTTTTACTAAACAAGCTCTCTCATTTTTTATTTCTCTGCTCCCGTCGCCTCACGGTGCCCGAAGGTTTTCACCGACAAGACTCTCTCATTTTATTTCTCTCAATTTGAATGTACCGGCCTCCAATCATGATGTCTCTCGGCTTCCCCTGCCTTTGGCAATTGATCCGAAGGACTTGTGCTTGGTAAAGAAATTGTAGATGAAACTACAACTTCTAAACCATTTGGTGTGCCCCGGTTTCAACTTTAGGATAAATTGGATTTTATTTTTGGTGTGACTGAACCCCAGAGAGAGGTTTCCTACGTATCCTTTCGGAATCAAGTCAGACGTAGTTCAGGCAAATCATTTGTTTTTTTTTTGTTTTTTTTTCGGAGCATCAGGGAAGTTTTGGTCCTCAAACCTAACTGTAGTGGTTAATCGCGTGGGACTTAACCTTTCTAACTTTTTTTTGCCTTTGTAGGCCTTTCTTTTCTGTCTTCTTTCTTCCAACTTCAATTTTAGAGCATTTGGGGGTACCTTGGTTTCTTCAACTTCGCTGAGGTAATTATCCATGTGAAACTCAACCCTTTCAGCTTCAATTGCCTTTATAGGCGCTTTAATTTGATTTTCTCCTTCCAAGAGTTTTGATTCCTAAGCATCGGCCGCCATGTCCAGTCGAGGTCGACTTGATGCAACTGCTGAGGCTGGGTACCTTTTGCATATTAGCGTGTATCAAACAAAAGCCCTGTAAATCAGTCTTGCCATCCTTTCTTTGTCTTGGTATTGGAACAGTGTTAGACCAAAAGGGATTCAAAGAGAAACAAATAATTGAATGAAGAATGAGTTTAAAACTAGAAGTGTCCCTTTCGGGGAAAGGAGAGAAGGACTTATCTGGAGTACATGCGGACTTCAATGAACATGACATGCCTTTTGGACTGGATGCCTGATCTGTGTAAACCGTCCCACTCTCAAAAATTCATCACAACTTTGCCTTGAATACCGAGGAAACTTGCCAGGACTTTGTTGATGCTGATGGCTGTGAGGTTCTTATTTTCGATCATGGGCACCCTTTGTGGGTTTTCACGAGCAGGCATTTTTTATCTCATTTCTTACCATCTCCTTATAGTGCCCATGTGAGTTTTCACTAAAAAGACTCTCATTTGATTTCCTCTGCTTACCGTCGCCTTACGGTGCCCGTGTGGGTTTTCACCAATAAGGCTCTCTCATTTTGTTCCTCTCATTTTGTTGTATCAGACCCAAATAACTCCATCCTCCCATTTTGAACCGTTTTGCCGATTGATCAGAAGGACGTGAACAAGGTTTGGGGTGAAAAGAATTTGGATTGAACTACAACTTTGGAACCTTTTGGGCGGGATCATTGCTGAACCGTTATAACTTCTGTCCCAGTTTCACTTTTGGGGGACTTTGGATTTTTGTTTTGGTGTGACTGAACCCCAAGGAGAGGTTGCCTACGTATCCTTTCGGAATCAAGTCAAACGTAGTTCAGGCAAATCATTTTTTTTTGTTTTTATGATTTTCTTTGTTTTTTTTTTCATTTTCTTCTTCCCTTCCGTTTTTCCTTTTTTTTTCATTTTCATTGTCTTTTCTTCCCCTTTTTGTATATATATTTTCTTATTTTTTCCAATTCTTTCTTCTTCTTTTTTTTTCATTTCAATTTCTTTTTTTTCATTTTATTTTCAATAATACTTTCAGGTTCCAAAGAGTGTAATCAAAGAAGAGTAACCAGCTCAAATGGGTTTGCAAAGGGTTGATAGTGTTTGGGTAGCAAGAATGAAAGCCTTCGTCATCTCAATCGGAAAATATTAGAACTATATGTAGGACCCAACATAGTACCTTTTGACTGCATTTGCATTGACAGTTATTTCAAGGGCATTTCCTTCGATGTGTCCCAAGTACAATGCACTTTTTTGGCAGTAATCTTGTTGCAATGTATGTACCTTTCCAATCTGGACCCAATTTTCTTTCAGCTTTTCCAAATCTTTGTCTTGTTTCCTTAAGCTATTCTTCATTGCGACCCAATTCTTGATTCATTATTTCGAGGTCTGACAGAGTTTTAAGATCCGGGCATGAAGTCCGCAAGCATGTCATATTATTGAAATCTGCATTTAACAGAGCTAAAAGAGAATGAGAAAATTGACAAGATTTAAGAAAAGAGACATTCCGGGAAAATGAAATATCAATTTCATTTGATTTTTTTGATTTTTTTTTTTTAATTTTTGAAGATAGAAGGGTTTACATCAGAAAGTAAGACAATAAAGTAAAACATCTGGATCACACCCTGAGATAATCTAGATGCAGAAAGGATAGCAAGACTGGCTACCGAGACTCCCGTCTGATGGGGAATTTTCAGGCTTGGCAATCGTTTTTTGGCTTTTCTTCTGTCTCGGCAATGGCTGCAATAGCCTTTAGTGCCGGATCAAATTCCTCAGCTTCACAGATCATTCCGTCTATTGGCACGTTTGTGAGAGTAGGCAGGGGAATGTTCATCATATTAGGAACCTTTTCGTCCCGGAGAACGATTCTTTCAGCTTCAATCAAGCCTTCAACTGCCATTTTGAGGGTCCAATGACCAACAGTCCTTTGTACCGTGCCCCCACTGCTCCAGAGTGGTATTCACATCTAGTATCAGCTCGATGCGGGGAGGGGGACTCGGTGTTTGGCCGATTTGGGGCCACTGGCTGTAGCAGACTTCGCCTGACTAGCTTTTGGAACAAGCCTGAGTATGATTCACCAATAGGGGTGAACTGATTCCTTTTGAAAGACTCTTTTGGGTGAGGATTGTACTGAGGAACATTTGATTGGGGACTAATGGAGCTTGGTAAGGATGGGCATTTCTGGGAGGTGGAGCTCAGTTTTGTGTATAATATTGTGGCCGCGTGCAAGGCTGCATGTTCATCACCGCAGACCAACAAAACCAATCACCTTAACAGAACCTGGCTTAATATTCACACACACAACTTTGTTAGTTTTGAGGCATTTAACATATAGGAAATCGCACGTTGGGATGCAATGCACCTAAATAGTTAAACGCTTCTACTATGTGTTTGAACGGGTTGCATGTTTCATCCCAGCCTTAAACTAGTCCTCTTCACTATGTACCTCTTTTCTTTTATTCCTGCCTCTCTTTAACCACTCTTCATCTTGTTTTTGCCGCTCTTTCATTTTTTGCACTCTTTTTTTTTCTTTTTTTTTTTCTTTTTTTTTATTTTGTCACTCTTTTTCCTTTTCTTTTCACTATTTTTCTTTTCTCTTTTTCACTCAATTTTCTTTCTCTTTTTCTTTCAGTTTATTTTTTCACTCAATTTATTTTATAGCTATGATCGAATCCGATGGAGATTGCCTACGTATCATGACCCCGCATGAATCAGATCTTGCGTAGTTCGGGACAAACAAGTGCAAAAGTAAAGAAACAAGTGTTCATTTTTCATTGTGCTCATCCTGCACATTTATTAAGGTGATTTAAGCAAAAATGATTTGATTCGAAAAATGATTTGACTATTTCTTAGAAAAGAGAGATCTGATTTTCGAATACGGCCTTTCGGCACTTCGGGGATGAAGATTTTAAGGTTGTGAGGGTCATTCGATCCAGACTCTACATGATGACCGAAAGTGGCCGTTTATGCAAAGTCAGCCTTCCGTCGTCCCTTTCGGGAACATTTGGCTATTTTTTTACAAAAACAGCATCACTTGATTTATTTATGACTTTTTTTCAGAATGGTGACCCGACATTGGGAACATGGCCTCGCAGAGCCTCGAGGACGAGGATCCTAAGGCCATTGGGCAATTTGGTCAAAATTTTAAAAAAATGGCTGTTTATGCAAAGTCAGCCTTCCGGCGTCCCTTTCGGGAACATTCGGCTATTCTTGACAAAACGGCATCACCTGACTCATAAATTAAAATTCTGACATTTTGGCTATTTCTGAAAAAGGGGAGGTTGGACCCGATGAGGGTTGCCTACGTATCTCATACCCTGTGAGAATCAAACCGGCGAAGTTCGGGCGATCGTGAATAGAGTAAGTAAACTAAATCTTTTTCTTTTTTTTTGGAATAATTTTTTTTTTAAAATGCATTAAAAGAATAAAGGTTTTTTTTTTGGATTTTTGTTTCTTTTGGATTTTACTAAAAACAATGCTTTAAAAAGAAGAAAAGGATATATATTTTTTTGGATTTTTGAACTTGACTCTATTTTTATTTTGAAAGAAAGACTTCTAAAAAAACAATTCCTTTTCTTTTGATTGGAACTTTGAGAATTTTAAAAGTAAAAGAAAATATTTTTTGTTTGAATTTTCATTTGTTCTCTCTTTTTCTAAATAAGAAAGAAAATATTTTCTTTGGATTTTGGCTGTCGTCACTTAATTTTCGAAAGAGGCACTTTTAAGAAAATATTTTGGATTTTCGAGTTTTTTTTTTAAATTTACAAAAGTATTTCTAAAGAAAAATAAAAATATTTTTGGACTTTAATTTTTTAATTCTATGACATTTACGAAAGAAAGACTTTTAAATAAGGAAAGTCTTTAAAAAAACGAATATATATATATATATATATATATATTGATTCTATTTTTTTTGATTTTTTTATTGTATTTTTTGGGAAAATACTTCAAAATAAAGGAAACCCGTATTTTGGATTTTGATTTTTTATTTCTTTTTATTATTTTTTTTTTCTTTTATTTCTTTTTCCGTATGAAATACTTCAGAAAGAAGGAAACTACCCCTTTTTTGAGTTTTAAAAACTTCTTCTTTTTTTTGAGTTTTCTAAGGAAAGATTTCTAAAGAAGGAACTAATGAAAAATATTTTTTTTGATTTTTTGAAAATTGGGGTTGGAACCGATGAGGTTTGCCTACGTATCTCACATCCGGCGAGAATCAGACCCGCGTAGTTCGGTCCGATCAGGCGTAGAGGAAATAAACTAACCCTTTTTCTGAATAAAATACTTACAAAGAAAAAAGAGAAAATATTTTTTGATTTCGATTTTTTTATTTGTTTTTTTTATTATTATTTTTTGAAAAGAGATGATGACTAAAAAAATATTTTTTTCTTTGAATTTAACTTCTTTTCACTCTTTTTTTTGAAATTTCAGAAAATCTTCTAAGGAAGTATTTGGACTATTAGTCTAAATTTATGAAAGAGATACTACAAAAGAAAAAATATTATTTTGAATTTTGAATTTTCCTTTTTTTTAAAATTTTTTTAAACAAATACTTTTTTTGGATTTTGAAAGTGATTAAAAATAATTTTTTTTATTATATATGTTTTTTTTAATAAATCAAACTAAAAGACAAATTTTGTTTTCATTTTTTTTAAAAGAAAATTTCGGCGAGGTTTGACACTACTTGGACATTGGTTTTATTTTTCCAAAATAAGTAATTATCTCCCTACGCTGCTATTTTTCTTACAATTTTTTTTTAGAAACCGGTCAGCATGCAGAACTGAAGCAAATAAATGCGCAAAACAAACGGGATGCAGCAGGATGGTCTTTTCATTTCAGGTTGCCTGTCCTAGACGGACCCAACCCCTGTGTTGAGTCCCCTATGTCAAATGCAACATGATGCAAATAAGCGTTCCTACTAGGGATCCGGCATGAGGTTTTGTTATACTAGGTTTATAACCTGGGTATATGTTCTAGACTGTGTACCCGAGCGGACAACTCGAGTCGAGGAGGGGGCTACGTACCGGGGACCCGCGAGATCGTCCGGCTTTGTAACTTGTCCGGCCTCTTTCTTATTTCAGGGTATGACACTAACAGAATAGGGAGTCTTGACCAGCAAGCTCCTCCCCGGAGGTAAGAAGAGAAGGGTTTCGGCACAGTTTATATACAGTTCAGATAATATCAAAGCGGTAAAAGATAATATTTAGCACGTTAGGCTCAAACATGCAATAAAATCAGATAATAAATAAAGCCAATTATAACAATTATTTTAAGCTCGAATTCTTGAACCCTGAACCAGTGGTTCTGGGTTAAAGATCCCCAGCAGAGTCGCCAGAGTTGTCACACCTCCTTTTTGCGCGCCTACCCCGAAGGGTAAAAATGCGCGAGGGAGTTTTTCCAATTTAAGTGACAATATTCGAAATGGGATTATTTATTTAATTCAGAGTCGCCACTTGGGAAAGGTTTGGCTTTTGGTGTCCCAAGTCACCGGTTTATCTTGAATCCCAAATCGAGGAAATTTTCGACTTTCCAAATGAAGTCTGCGAACCAGAAATTCTAAGTAAGGAATTTTGTTGACCCGAGGGAAGGTGTTAGGCACCCTCGAATCCCGTGGTTCTAGCACGGTCGCTTAAATTGTTATAATGGCTAAATATCTGATTTAAATACATGTTGTGACTTATGTGCTTTTATTAAGTTTAAACCGCTTTTATTATTATCATTTATTTTTTATAGAATTGCAACGTCGTGAAAATGCATCTCGAACCACGTCACAATCAATGCACCCGTAGTTGTTAACACATTTCGACTCCGTTGAGATTTGAATTTGGGTCACATAAATGCGCACCCGAATTTAAGAATGTAATTTAATTAAGTCGCGCCTAAAGAGTCTAACGCGTTATTATCTTTGGGGAAGGCAGTGAAATTCACTAAACAGTCCATCCCAAATTCTAAGTATTTATTATGACCAATTATTGAGGGCCCCGCAATTTGTATTTTTTATTTGGCGAGCCTCGTCTCATTATTTTTAAAAGGATAATCTTAGCATGACTACATTTTCTATTTTTCGTTTTCAAAAATAAATGAAGATAAGGTCCTACTTTATTTACATACTTTCGAGTTACTATAGTTAAGTTTCGAAAGTGAGTTGCTTAAAGAGTTTACATGGCAACGGATAGAACATTCTACATACAGACAGTAAAAGAAAGAAAAGACTACATTAAATTACAACTTCAAATCTTTCTCATTTTTTTGCATTCATGCCTCGAGTGGCTTACAAGATGAACCAGTGTATCAGTTTGTGTACCTGGTATTTGGGAAAGCAAGGAAAGAAGATGAAGATCAGTAGAAGCAGCAGTAGTGTAAATACACAGCAACGACAGCAACCCAACATCAACAAATTCGAACCAGATTCAAGGCTCAGAAAACTTTGAGGAAAAACCGAACAACTCAATATAATAAACCCAAAAGTTTGTAAGCAAACTAAACAGCAACAAACCACGCGTGTATTAAACCCGAAACTAAACTCGCTTCTCCATTTGTTTTTGTTTTCTTTTTTTTAAACTCTCTAACACTCTTGAGATTTTCAGAATGTCTTCCTCTCTCAAAATAATCCTCAAAAATCTTTCAAGTTCAGTCTATGTTTTTTCTCTCAAGTCTTAGTCCTCTAGAATGTGTCAAAAATGACTCTATTTATAACAAGACTCTAGTCTTGAATCCCCAACCCCAAATATTCTCTCAATTGCATGCTTTGTCCCCACTACTTAATGTTTTCTTTATTTTAAACTCTTGTCCCCCATGCTTAACATAAATAATTACATTATTCCCAACCCACTACATTATGTCTTGTCCCCCACTATATTAAACAATTATATCAACCCCAACTCATTACATCTTGTCCCCCATGCTTAACATAAAGAATTACATTATCCCCCCACTAATTTATGTCTTGTCCCCCATTATATTAAACAATTGTTCAAATGTTTAATTCCAAAAATACCCCTCCGACCTTACTGCAATTACCATTTTACCTCTGAACGTACTGCAATTTACCAAACTACCCTCAGCTATAACCAATCACCTAATCAATCTCAACCAAAATACAACAAATATGACCAATTTCTAAACAAATTTCAACAACAAATCTCATGAACACGGATGAATCATACAGCTTCAAATCAACGGGAATAAGTTAACCATATTGGGAACCAATCCTGGTTAGCTTAGACTAAAAATGAATGAGCAAAGAGACAACAATATCAACAACAAAAATAAACTGAAACAACATGAATCACAATTAACGGAAATGATGCAAACTGAAATCATACCATGAACAAAAAAAAAAGGAATTACTTTGACTGAACAAATTTTTTACAATAATCCTACTTTCAAATTTAACAAAGATAAGAAATTGATCATAACAAACAAATAGATTCAAACTAAATCAACAAGTCAAAAACCAAAACATAAACTCACATTAAATCACTAGATTAAAAACGAACTTCAAACAAAGATGAACATGAATTAAATCTATTTTAAACAACAAACATGACAGATTCAAATGATTTAACCAACATTAACAATTCTGAAAAATACATAACAACACATGAAACAAACTAAAGAAATGTCATGTTTCCTACCTTGACAGTTCAAACATGACTAAACTAATGAGATGAAGGGCTAACATTATTACAAAGCTTTATACGAATTTCAAAGTAAGACAATTAACTCATAGCTATCAAATTGAATCTAATGATATTAAACTAACAATTTCACATGAACAAACTGAAAAAATTAACAAAACAATGAACACGAACAAAACAAAAATCAAACATTTACCGATTTTAGATTCGAGAATATCAAAAACAAAATACGGACAAAAGTGAAACTCAAACCCACTAACCGGATCGGAAACACGAACAACGACTGACCAACGACGAACTCGAACTGTGTATGGACTGTTTCGACAAACCCCTACCAAAGCTTGAATAAGCGAAATGGTGAGTCTCGTTTTTGAACTGGAGGCACCGGAAAATGGTAAGTCCAGCTGCTTGACAAAGCAGCAGCGTCGCAGCCCCACGCAGCTGCTGAACGGGCTATAGCAGCAGCGACGTAGCAGAAGCAGAAGTGTTCGATGAAGGAGCAGGAGTGTTCAACGAGCAGCAGTGTTCGATGACAAAGCGAAGGTCGCCGGATTTAATGGGGGGTTGCCGGACTGGTTCACGTGAGGTAAAGCAGAAGCAGTCGAGGCAGATGGAGGCAACAACAAAGACGACGAGGCAGCAACATCAGGGTGTGTTTGGACATAGCAGG
The DNA here is from genome assembly GCF_000393655.2 of Nicotiana sylvestris. Lineage (NCBI taxonomy): Eukaryota > Viridiplantae > Streptophyta > Magnoliopsida > Solanales > Solanaceae > Nicotiana > Nicotiana sylvestris. Next base: position 84,194,308 of record NC_091060.1, read on the forward strand.
AGACGCAGCAATGCAGCAGCCATGGGAGCTCGGGCTCGAGTTCGACGGAGACGAAGAAGATGAAGCAGAAGCAGAAGCGTGGTCTGCTTGGTCGTAGCAAAAGTGTGGTCTGCTTGGACGTAGCAGAAGCAGCGGCAGCCATGGGTGTCGAGCTCGAGCTCGAGCTTGACGAAGAAGAAAACGAAACAGTGACAGTGGGGTCGTTCGGGGAAGAAAGTCTCCATGGAAGCTTGAGCTTGAGCTTGGCGACGAAGAAGACGAAGCAATGGCAGCGGGGTTTGTTTGGAGTGAGCTTGAGGGTGAGCAGCCATGGTTGGCTAGGGTTTGGGGTGAAGGTTTTTTGGAGAAGAAGAGAGGGGGTGGCGGATGGTTTTAGTTTAGGTTTTGGGTTTTTTTTTTTGTTTTGTTTTGTGAAATGCAAGATAGGGGGGTGTTGGGTCTTTGGGTTATGGATCGGATCGACCTGGTTTGAAATGGACCGGGTCATGGGGAAGGTTGGGTATTCTTTGGGCTTGTGGCTTGAATATTGAAGAAGAGCCTAATTCCGATTTTCTTTATATTTTTGCTCTCTTTTCTTCTTTTATTTTTCTAAAACTAAATTCTAAAAATCCTTAAATTATTATTAAGTTATAAAAGCGCAAATTAACTCCCAATAACAATTAACGCACAATTAAGTAATAATTAAGCATAAAATTGTACATTTGGACATTAAATGCTAAAAATGCAAAAGATGCCTATTTTTGTAATTTTCAATTTTTGTAAAACAAACTTAATTACTAACAATTGTAGAATTAAATCCTACATGCAAAATGCGACATATTTTTGTATTTTTTATTAATTTAACAAATAAACATGCACAGACAAATACAAATAATTATCCAAAAATGTCACAAAAATTCTCAAAATTGCACACCAAGGAAAATCATTTTATTTTGAATTTTTGGGAGTAATTCTTTCATAGGGCAAAAATCACGTGCTTACACTTGGTTCTTTTAGGGTTCGTCGAGTTGATTTCAAATTCGAAAGCATCCAGCTTGATTCGAATGATGGTGGTGCTAGATTAGGGACGAGGGAGGTTGGGTGGTCAAGTGGTGTTAATTTGGGATTAATTAGACGAACTAGGGTTCCGGTCCGATTTTCGATCTAATATTCAAAGCAAACGGCTGGGATTCAAGGGATAAGGGTTAGGGGTTCGGACTGAGGGGGTCAAAGTGGTTTAGGGGTGTGAGTTTGGTAGTCACCGGCATTGTTGTCGCCGGGTTTACGGCGAAGAGATTTGGTGGCGGCTAGGGTTTCGAGGGTCGTCTCTGAGGGGTCTGAGAGAGACGATGGGGCGAGGGGGGGTTTGGTTTGGGTGCGTGGGGTGAGGTTTTAGGAATATATAGTGGGGTGGGGAGTTGATCTTGGTCGTTGGATCATTCACGATCAATGGCCTGAATTACTTCACTAATGAGAAACGACGTCGTTTGGTTTTATGAGGGGATCGGGTTAGACCGGGTACAGGGAATGCGTTAAAAACGGGTTATGGGAGGGGTGATCTGGACCGTTCGATCAAAACAAATCAATGTCTTGGATTTATTGGCCAGATACGACGTCGTTTGGATATATCTGGAGACGGACTGGATTGGGGCGGGTATTGGCCTGATTTTTTGGGTAAGAACTGGGCTGTGGCCAATTTGGCCCGGGCCGGTTCCCATTTTGTTTCTTTTTCTTCTTTTTCTTTTATTTCCTAATTAATAAAACTAAATCCTAAATATTTTGTTTCTTTTTCTTCTTTTTCTTTTATTTCCTAATTAATAAAACTAAAATCCTAAATATTTTGTTTCTTTTTCTTTTTTTTCTTTTATTTCCTAATTAATAAAACTAAAATTCTAAATTGAATTATAAACCAAATTAAAAATACTAATTAATTCCTAATAACAATTATCCCGCATAATATCAACTAAAATAAAATCACACAGTTGGAGATTAAATGCAAAGTACATATTTTTGTGATTTTCATTCTCGCAAATCCAAATATCGTTTAATTAATTCCTAATTGTAAAATTAAATCCTAAATACATATGCAACACATATTTTTGTATCTTTCTTAATTAAAGTAAAAAATAAAAATGCACAGATAAGTACAAATAAATCATAAGCAACACAAAACTATTTTATTTTGAATTTTTGGGAGTAGTTCTTGTAGGGCAAAAATCACGTGCTCACACTAGACAGGCCGAATGGGCCATGGGTCAATTTGGTCCAACTGTTCAACCCCAAATGAACCGGAATAGACCCAAAACCCAACCCTCAAGATCAAAGATCTATTCGGCCCAACTAGCAGTTATCTGATTACCAAATAACACAGAACAATTAAACTTTAGCCGAATTGGTTTACTAACTAAACTTAACCAAACTAACAATTTTAAAACCTAACCTAACAAGACTCCAATTACTCATGCATGAATAAATAGATTCCAGAACAAATGAAGAATGATTCGAGAAGAGGAGAAGAAACAGAAAATTTAACAACAAACGAAGGACAGATTAAACCAAAAGAAAGAAAGAAGAATACCTAAGAAAAGTTCAAAAAATAAAAGGGGAGCCTGGGTTTTCAGATCCTCGGATTTTCCGGCCAAATCTGATGTTAATCGTGTGCTCTTACAAAGAACACACGAATAAAATCGGATTCGGCACGAAATTTCGCCAAAACTTGACTTGGGATTTTTGGGGTTCATTTCTGATCTAAGATTCGAGGAACTGGGGCAATATTCGAGAGTAATGGAGTATGGATTTGGAAAGAGGGGAGTGAGGAGGCTATAGGGTGTGATTGTGGTGGCGTTTGGAGGTGGCGCCGTCACCGGAGGCCGGGGATTTGGGGGCGGCTAGCTAGGGTTTTGGGGGTGTTTCTGATGAGGGTGGTGAGCAGAAGGGGATTCTGAGGGGGGGAAAGGTTTTCAGACACTGAAATACCCCTGGGGCTTCAGTTCTGAGCCGTTTGATCAAGGGGAGATCAACGACTCAGATCAATACTTATCGAAACGACGCTGTTTGGTTTGGGGGGAAACCGGAACGGGTTAGGGTGGTTTGGACTGGGTATTGGGTAATTTTCGTTTGGGTTGGGGACAATTGAATTGGTTTTAGCCCAGATTCGGATTTTCTTTCATTTCTTTCTTTTCCTTTTTCAATTTTAAAATTCTTTTCTTTTCAAAATTAAAATAAAACCTAAATTAATTAATAATTATTTTTTTAAAACTAAATTAACCTACCCAATTAGATTAATCACTCATTATGGTATTTACAATAATTAATTAAATCCTAAATTTAAAGAAAAACTATACAATTCAAAATTAAAAAGTAAAAATGCAAAATGAATTATTTTTGTGATTTTCATTTTTTATAAAACAAACTAATTTACTAATTAATCTAAAAATATAAAATTAAATCCTAAATGCAGATGCAACATATTTTTTGTATTTTTCATGAATTAAATAAAATAAACGTGCACAGACAAATGCAAATAATTAACAGAAAATGCCACGAAATCCAACAAAATTGCAAACACTGAAAGAAATTATTTTATTTTTAATTTGTTGGAGTAATTCATATAAGGCAAAAATCGCGTGCTCATACCTTTCCTTCTTTGCCCGGAAACACGAAGAGTTTTCGTGCAAAGATAAGTTAGCGGATACGAGCGATTTGTGCCCGTTTGAATACTCTGTGGGAAGCATTTTTGAAAGATTTGACCGCACCCTGCTTTCGAGGTTGCCTACATATCCTTGGCTAAAAAGAAATCAAGTCAGTGTAGTTCGGAAATGTTTGGTAGCTGGGACTTTCATGGGGCTATGATTTCATTGTTGCTGCTGCTGCTGCTGCTTACTGAACCCCTTATTACACCATGTCAAAAATAAAAGAAGCTAGACTAGACTATGATCTATGCTTTACAAAATCCTATCTAGATCTTCAAACTTGCTCTTGTGTTTCTTGTTGCCTTGTTGTCCTCTATTCTTTCAGTAAAACTCCTTTGTTGCCGTCTTGAATTGTAAACTGAGATGCTTCCCTTTCTCCAGGCGGGTGGTTGACTGCTGAAATTGATATGTATTCCCATGCTCTCCAGGCGGGCTCCTGACTTCAAAACGTGAATGTATTCCCATGCTATCCAGGCAGGCTCCTGACTTCAGCAAAATAGACAAAAACAAAGAAAATTTTCTGCCCCAGTTTGGGTATGGGGGCCCATGTGTAAGTGTAAAAATGAATCACATTACCGAATATCAATAAGAATTTGAAAACCCAAACTTGAATTGTACTCCCTTGTTCTCCAGGCGGGCTCCTGACTGCTAAACTTGAAAGTATTCCCTGCTTTCCAGGCGGGCTCCTAACTGCTGCATTTGAAAGTATTCCCTGCTTTCTAGGCGGGCTCCTGACTTCAAAATAGACAAAACACAGGATTTGAAAGCTAAAACCTAAATTGTGCTCCCTTGTTCTCCAGGGGGGTCCTGACTGCTGAACTTGAAAGTACTCCCTACTCTCCAGGCGGGCTCCTGACTGCTAACTTGAGATGTATTCCCTACTCTCCAGGCGGGCTCCTGACTTCAAAATTGACAAAACAAAGAAAATTTTCCTGGCCCAGTTTGGTGGATGGGCAGAGATGTTACTGTAAAACTAAATCATATTACCAAGTATTACTAAGAATTGAAAGCTAGATCCCATTATTCAGGAGGTCCTGACAACTCTTAACTAAACGACAATTTTTAAAACCTAAGTTATGTCCTCTACAGGTGTGATTTCTGCTAAATCTTGTAATCTAAGAGGGTCTTAAACTACTCCCCATTATCCAGGAGGGTCCTGAAAAATCAAACATCAAGTCTTATCTTAAGAGTGACAACTTTTATGGATGAATTATACTACCCTACAGCAGAACTTACGCTAAATGTTGTTATCTAATTGAAATCTTAAACCGAGTCCCATTATTCAGGAAGGTCCGGGAAACTCCTAATTGAATCCTATCTCGAACATGAAAACTTCTAAGCTAACTTATATTCTTTTGGGATACATTTATGCTAGATTATGTTATTTCTGAACTTTAAACTAGGTCCCATTTTCTAGGATGGTCCTGAAAATCAAAAATCAAACTTGTTTGGCGACTGCCTTTCTCTATGGAAGGTTTCTCCAAAACAAACGAGTTTTCTGCCCCTGTTTCAATCAAAGAAAATTTTGTCAGTTTAAAGTGGTGGTTAGCTGATGGCATTCTTGCTGAAGATCTTTCCACTGCATTGTTTTTTTCTGAATGGCTTTCCCGAACTGGCCCTGAATCGCTTTGACTTTCTGACTGACTTTCAAATCCCATGACCTTTGAGGAATCGAGTGTTCTATACCCATGTTGTTGTTTCACACCTCTGACCCCTTTTATCTGAACCTTTGCATCTCCCACCAAATCATTCCACCGGTGAAACTTCGGGTGATCCCCTGTATCCCACCTTTCATCATGTTGTCTTTAGTATGCTCTGACCACTTTGTGATTTGCAATTTTGGAAATTGGTAGTGAGCTTTGAAATTCTTTTCCACTTACTTGGGACAAGACCGACATTAAAACATCTTATACAAATAAGCCCAAAATAAAATGAAATGCAATGAATTTGCGGGTTAAAGATAAGAAGAATCCGAAACAAGATGACTGCTACAAAGGGACGAAGAAAAAGAAACTTATCTGAGTGAAACAGCTGGTACCAATGATCATGACATGCATTTTAGATTAATCGGCCCAATCTGTCCAGCCAATCAACTTTCAGTTGTCGTACTTTGTTGCCTCAGAATTTCCATGACCTGATTACTTTACCCAAACCTTGTCCTTGTTCATCCTGCGGTGCCTTGAAATAGTTTTCCACCAACAAACCCTTCTCACTTTTGTCTTAAGGTGCCCGTGAGGGTTTTCACCAATAAGACTCTCTCATTTTATTTCTCTCAACTCCCGTCGCCTTATGGTGCCTGTGAAGGTTTTCACCAATAAGACTCTCTCATTTTATTTTCTTGCTTAAATCAGAGTGTTGCCCTTGACAATGAATTACCTTTACTTGCTCGACTTGGCATTTCTCAAAGACTGATCAGAAGGTCTTTCTTTGGACCGTAATGTGGGCTTTTGGACAAGCTTAGGAAGAAAGAGTATAAAAGGCTCAAAACCATTCAAATGGGTTAAAGTTACAACTTTCGGAATCAGGTTTCTCACAACAACCACAATTTCTGCCCTAGGTTCTTGCTTGGGGGCTTTTGGATTTTTGTTTGATGAGATCGAACCGTGAGGCTGCCTACGTATCCCTAAAAGGAATCAGGTCGAACGTAGTTCATGACATAGGAATTACTTTGTTGTTGTGATTTTCTCTTTTCTCTTTCTTTTCTTTCTCTTTTTGCTTTTTTTTCTCTTTTTGTTGTTTTTTTCTTCTCTTTTTTTTATTTTCATTCTTTTCTTTCTCTTCTCTTTTTTTTTCCTTTTTTCTCTTTTTTTTTTCAATTTTCATTTTTCTTCTCTCCCTTTCGTTCTTTTCTTTTCTCCTTTTCCTTTACTTATCTTTCACGCTTGTGCTTCTGATCTTTGCTACTGATTCCGAAAGAGGGGTAAGAAAGAAAATAAATAAGGCTCAAAAGGGGTGACGAGGGATAAAGTGTTTAGATAGCAGAACAAAACACCTTTGTCATTTCAATCTTCAAAATATGCCAAATACAAACAAGTACAATCAAACAAAGGAATCATACATAGTATCTCTTGACTGCATCGAAATTGATCCCTTCCACATCTGTCAAATATAACGCGCCATTGGACAATACCCTAGTTACGACAAATGGCCCCTGCCAGTTTGGGGCAAACTTTCCTTTTGCTTCAGCCTGATGAGGCAAGATACGTCTCAACACCAACTGACCCATTTTGAACTTCCGTGGACGTACCTTCTTGTTATATGCTCTTGCCATTCTCTGTTGGTAAAATTGGCCATGACATACTGCTGCCAATCGCTTTTCATCAATCAGACTTAATTGCTCCAAGCAGGTTTTGACCCATTCAACGTCATCAATTTCTGCCTCAGCGACAATACGAAGGGATGTGATTTAAATTTCTGCAGGTATTACTGCCTTCGTGCCATACACCAACAAATAAGGAGTGGCCCCTACTGAAGTGCGAACAGTAGTGCCATAACCCAACAATGCGAAAGGTAACTTCTCATGCCATTGTCTGGACCCTTCCACCATTTTCTGAAGTATCTTTTTTATGTTCTTATTGGCTCCCTCGACTGCTCCATTCACTTTCGGGCGATATGGGGTGGAATTGCGATGTATAATCTTAAACTTCTGACAGGTCTCCGTCATCAGATGACTGTTGAGATTAGCACCATTGTCTGTGATGATTACCTTCGGAATCCCAAACCGACAGATGATATTTGAATGCACAAAATCGACAACTGCTTTCTTGGTCACAGATTTGAAAGTTTTCTCTTCAACCCACTTGGTGAAATAATCAATGGCTACCAGAATAAATATGTGTCTGTTTGATGTTGCTGGCTGGATTGGCCTAATGACATCCATGACCCAAGCAACAAAGGGCCATGGTGCCGATATTGTATGCAATTCAGATGGTGGGGAATGAATCAAATCTCCGTGCACCTGGCACTGATGACACTTGTGCACAAAACTGATGCAATCTCGCTCCATAGTGAGCCAGTAATAACCTTCTCGGAGAATCTTCTTTTCCAGAACGTACCTACTCATATGTGGTCTGCAAACTCCGGAGTGTACCTCAGTCATGATAGTTGTGGCCTGTCTGGCATCTATGCATCTTAGCAATCCCAAATCTGGAGTTCTTTTATACAATAACCCTCTACTGAAGAAAAATCCACTTGCCAATCGTCGAATCGTTCTTTTCTAATCACCTGTGGCCTGTACCGGATATACCCCCATCCTGATGTATTCTTTGATATCATGGAACCATGGCTCCCCATCAAGTTCTTCTTCCACTATATTACAGTAAGCATGCTGATCACGGAGCTGAATCTGCAAAGGGTCCACATAAGCCTTATCTGGATGATGTAACATTGACGCCAGAGTAGCCAAAGCATCGGCGACCTCATTATGTATTCTTGGGATATGCCTGAACTCTATTGACTGAAACTGTTGACAAAGATCATGCAAACATTGTCTGTATGGTATGAGTTTCAAATCACGTGTTTCCCATTCTCCCTGAATTTGGTGCACCAGGAGGTCCGAGTCACCCAAGACCAAGACTACCTAGACACCCATATCCACATCTAACCTATAACCCAGAATGCATGCCTCGTACTCAGCCATGTTGTTGGTACAGTAAAAACGAAGCTGAGCCGTAACAGGGTAGTGCTGCGCTGTTTTAGAAATAAGTACTGCTCCTATCCCCATGCCCTTCATGTTTGTAGCCCCATCAAAGAAAAGTTTCCATCCCGGCTTCTCAACTTGCTCCAACTCATCAATGTACATCACCTCTTCATCGGGGAAATAAGTTTTCAAAGGTTCATAATCTTCATCAACCGGGTTCTCGGCCAAATGGTCCTCCAAGGCCTGTGCCTTCATTGCCGTTCGAGTCACGTAGACAATGTTAAACTCTGTGAACAGGATCTGCCACTTCGCAAGCTTCCATGTGGGCATAGGCTTCTGAAAGATATACTTCAATGTATCCAAGCGAGATATGAGGTAGGTAGTATTAGATGACAAATAATGTTTCAGCTTTTGTGCCACCCAAGTTAGGTCGGAACATGTCCTCTCAAGCTGAGTGTACTTAACCTCGTACATCGTGAATTTCTTGCTGAGATAATATATGGCCTGCTCCTTCCTTCCAGTGATGTCATGTTGACCCAATATATAGCCAAATGAATTGTCCAAAACCATCAAATATAGAATCAAAGGTCGCCCTGGTTCTGGCGGGACCAACACGGGTGGATTTGACAAATACCCCTTTATCTTATCAAACGCCTCCTGACATTCATCTCTCCATTTGACCACAACATCTTTCATTAACAATTTGAAGATAGGCTCGCAAGTTGTCGTGAACTGAGCGATGAACCTGCTGATATAATTCAATCTCCCCAACAAACTCATCACCTCGGTCTTATTCCTCGGAGGTGGAAATTCTTGGATGGCCTTGACTTTCGATGGATCTAGTTCAATACCCCGGTGGCTGACTACGAACCCCAACAACTTTCCAGACGGCACCCCAAAAGCACACTTTACCGGATTAAGCTTGAGATTGTACCTGCGAAGCCTTTGGAAGAACTTCCTCAGATCCTTGACTTGGTCAGACTGCTTTCTAGACTTTACGATCACATCATCCACGTACACCTCGATTTCCTGGTGTATCATATCATGGAATATTGTTGTCATCGCCCTCATGTAGGTTGCCCCAGCATTCTTCAAGCCAAATGGCATGACTCGATAGCAGTACGTTCCCCACGGCATGATGAATGCCGTCTTTTCTACATCTTCCTCTTCCATTAAGATCTGATGATAACCCACGTAACAATCCACAAAAGAACCAATCTCATGTTTGGCGCAATTATCAATCAAGATATGAATGTTCGGCAATGGGAAATTGTCTTTTGGACTTGCCTTGTAGAGATCCCGATAATCGACACACACCCTGGTCTTGCCATCCTTCTTCGGCACAGGCACAACATTGGCTAACCAGGTGGGATATCGGGTGACCCGAATGACTTTGGCATCGAACTGCTTGGTGACCTCTTCTTTGATCTTTACACTCATATCTGTTGTGAACTTTCTCAGCTTCTGTTTGACAGGAGGGAATGTCGGGTCAGTGGGCAACTTGTGAACCACTAAATCAGTGCTCAGACCCGGCATGTCGTCATAGGACCATGCAAAAACATCTTTATATTCGAACAATGCTTTAATTATCTTCTCCCTGAGTTGAGGTTCCAGATGTACACTTATTTTAGTTTCACGAACATTATCTTGGTCCCCTATATTAACTACTTCTGTATCGTTCAAATTAGGTTTGGGCTTTTCCTCAAAATAACTTAGTTCCTTACTAATTTCTTCATAGGCCTCATCATCATCAAATTCCAACTCGTCATCACACTCAATTTCTTGTATTATTATTTCAGAGTTAGATTGGCTTTTAAAATAGGGCTGAAGATTCCTCATGCATGTCATGTCATTGATATCAGCATAAAAAGAACTGTACAAAAAAAAGAAACAAAAAATAAAATTAGAAGAGATGAAGGAAAAGGAACAATTGCATTTCATTGAATTTAAAGATAATAGGGCTTTAAACATCCAACTGGACGGAACATAATATCTGAATTACAGACCCTGGAATAATCCAGACAACAAAAAGAAAATCAAAACCCACTACCAAGACTCCCTCCGGGTAGGAAGAGGAGTAGCTTCCTAGTTGTTGACTTTTGCACATGGTCCCACGAATTGCACATCTGCCCTGTTAGACCCTTCCCCAGCCTTAACCATGTTAACCTCGGCGAATAACCTTTCGAACCCCTTCTCCAAGTCTCCATCGGCACCAATCAATGATCCAGGAACCTTTGACAATAGTTGCTTTCTGATACCCGGCCTGACGAATGATCTGGACAGACGCGTGATTGGCTTTGGCAATGCCCATGCTTTCTATTTCATTTTTCTAGCTCTTCTCACATTTGCGACTATGGGCTTGAACCCTAGACAAAAAGTATCCAGATTCTTTGGAAGAGAAACTGGTTGCACAATACCTTGCAGAGATGCACCCAAACCCTTGCCCGGTACGAAACCATTTTTCAACATTTCAACGGCTACCATGACTGATGCAGTAGATACCTTTGGAGTTGGAACACACTTCCCTTCTAGAATTTTCTCTACCGATACTGTGTCAAAAACCTAATAAACCCATGTCCCCTTATCGTCTTTAACTTTTATGAGCGGAACAATGGCATCATTGGGCACGCACAAATTATCCTCGCCGTGTACGACAATTTCCTGTCGATCCCATTCAAACTTGACAATTTGATGCAGAGTAGACGGGACCACTTTGGCAGCATGAATCCAAGGTCATCCCAATAGAAGATTAGTGGAAACAGCCACATCGAGCACTTGGAACTCCATGGTAAATTCAACTGGCCCTATTGTGAGCTCAAACACTATGTCCCCGACTGAATCTTTCCCTCCGCCATCGAATCCCTGAACGCAAATACTATTCTTGTGGATTCTTTCATCTTCCACTTTCATCTTGTTCAATGTGGAGAGAGGACAAATGTTCGTTCTAGACCCATTGTCAACCAGTACCCGAGTAACCACGGAATTTTCGCATTTCACCGTCAAATAGAGGGCTCTATTGTGCTCGGTACCCTCCACGGGCAACTCATCATCAGAAAAAGTGACTCTGTTTACCTCAAATATCTTGTTAGCTATCTTTTCCAAGTGGTTTATTGAGATTTTGTCAGGAACGTGGGCTTCGTTCAAGATCTTCATCAAAGCACGACGGTGTTCGTCTAAATGGATCAATAATGACAAGAGCGAGATCTGAGCTGGTGTCTTACTTAACTGTTCCACAATGGAATAGTCTTACGCTTTCATCTTTCTCAGAAATTCTTTTGCTTCTTCCTCAGTCACCGCTTTCTTCACCAACACTGGATTATCTTTTGAGGTCTTAGCTTTTCTCAGCTCTTCGGGGGCAAAGCATCTCCCCGATCGAGTCAAACCATGAGTCTCACACACTTCTTCTTTAACCTATTTCCCTTTGTATGTCACGGTCACTCATTCATAATTCCATGGGACTGCCTTGCTATTGACTATCGGTAATTGAGTTACCGGTTTGTTAACGACAGGATCTGTCGGGGCGCCCTTCACAATTTCCACAGGCTTGTTCGTCACTCCTGGCACAACCACTTTTGCTCTTTCATGTTTTCCTGCGACGTCACTGGAGGACCCCTTCTTGACCTCCACAGATGGTTCATTATTTGCCCTATTCAACTTGATCACAGACTTCTCACTTGTTGACTTTTCAAATGGCCTGGCTTCACTAGCCCAAATCATCATGACAGTTTGCGAAGGCTTCTTAGGCTCCCCCCCTTATGCACTATCTCAATCATATTTGTTTCATGATGGGCTGACAAGGGATTTTGATTGATATTGGGATCCGCCGGAGCTTGGACCTCAATCCGATTGGTGTCAATAAGTTCTTTAATGGCTGTTTTCAATTTCCAGCATTTCTCTGTGTCATGTCCCGGGACCCCTGAACAATACTCACAACTCACCGAGCGGTCAAGATTTCTGGGAGGGGATTCGACAATTTAGCCTCGATCGGATTCAACATACCCAACTGTCTCAGTCTGTGGAATAGACTAGAATATGATTCTCCCAATGGAGTGAAAGTCTTTTGCCTCTGCAACCTCTCATTCTTAAAGGCTTGGTTGGGTCGAAAACTTGTTCCAGGAGGATTTCTGTAGGCTTTTGGGGGTGGATAGTTATTTTGTGGAGCTTGGTATGGGCTTTGTGGAGTTGGCGCATGCCATTGCGAGTGAGCGGGAGGTTAGGTATAGGTTTGTGCGAGATGGACAGAAAAATGGGGATCTGGCGGTGGGTAATAGTGTTGTGGTGGGTTATATGGAGTGTGGGGGTAAGTTTGGGGATAGGGTCGCGGCTGGTTGTAGTAACGGGGAAGGTTCCTGGATCCAACCCAAGCTCCCAACTCAATTATTGCAACATCCTCCTCCTTCTTCTTCCCGAGCACACCCCCAGTACCGTTTTGAATGGCCTGAGTGGTCGTTTTGATCGCTGAATAACTCATGATCTTGTTGGACTTGAGTCCCTCTTCAACCATGCCTCCCATTTTTACGACTTCATTAAAGGACTTACCTACTGCTGACACCAAGTGACCAAAATAAGTGGATTCCAAAGCCTGCAAGAAATAATCAACCATCTCACTTTCTTTCATCGGAGGGTCAACCCTCGCTGCTTTCTCTCTCCAACGGAATCTTTATTCCCTGAAGCTCTCACCGGGATTCTTCTCAAGCTTTGTCAACGACAGATGGTCTGGGATAATTTCGAGGTTGTACTGAAAATGGCAGGTAAAGGCTTGGGCCAAATCGTCCCATGTGTACCACCTGTTGTGATCTTGTCTGGTATACCATTCTAAGGCCGATCCACTTAAACTTTGGCTGAAATATGCCATCAGCAATTCATCTCTTCCACCTACTCCTCTCATTTTGCTACAAAATCCTCTTAAGTGTGCTACTGGGTCACCATGCCCATCGTACAGATCAAACTTGGGCATTTTGAACCCTGCTGGCAACTGAACATCTAGGAATAGACATAAATCCTTATAGGCCACACTTACTTGACCTCCCAACCCACTCATATCTCGGAACGACTGTTCTAAGCTTTTGACCTTTCTGATCATCTCTTCATGCTCGAGATTTTTGGGTGGCTTCTCGGTCTCTACTGGGAGATCAAGATGAGGGGTGTAAGGATATGGTTCTGGAACTTTGAAGGTGGGTTCAGGGGGATAGTACTGGTTGTTGTGAATTTGGAACAGGGGTTCACTGGAAGATCGTTGTAATGTAGCAGGTGGAGGTGCCACAAAAATAGGTGTAATTGGTGGGGGAGGGTATGGGACTTGTTTGGGTGGTGGAGCTTGATAGGTATAGGAAGTGGCACCATGGCATTGTTGGTAGAAGGGAAAGGCTAGAGATGAGTTCACAGTGGGAGGCTCCGGGGGTTGGGCTGATGGTGGGATATAAGCAGGGTTGGCGGGATAAACCGGTGGTGGATGCCCCTTGGCCCAGGCTTGGTACATTTCAGCCATTTGTTGCTTTACCTTATACATTTCTTCCCTCATCGCATTAACGTCCAATTCTTCCACTTCTTTCGATGGGTCGACAATACTTGTTTCTGGTTCCCGGTTGGCCATATTCAGCCTGTCTTTTGATCGAGTGTTGTATGAGTGAGTTGCCAGAATGCATTCAACTAACCACCTGCCTGGACTCAATGCATCAACAACAACATTATTAGCGATTAGGTTTTAACAGATTGGTAACCGCACATTGGGCATGAATGCATCTAAACAGTTAACTGTCTCTATTATGTATTTGATCGGTTGCATGCGTCATCCCGGCCTTTTAATTGCAAACTTCCCCCTTTTCTTTCTTTTTCGTTTCCTTCCTTTCACTCTTGCCTCTGTTCTCTTTTTGTTTTTACTCTCTCTTGATTTCTTATTTTCTCTCTTTTTTTTCTTTTTTTTCTGCTCTTTTCTTTTCTTTACTCTCTTGTTTTTCCTCTTATTTTCTTTCTCTCTCTTTTTATTTGGTTATGGTCGAATCTTATGGAGATTGCCTACGTATCATGACCCCGCATGAATCAGACCAAGCGTAGTTCTTGGAGATAAGTGTTAAATAAAACATTTTGGGATTTTCAGTTTTCATATATATATATATATATATATTTCCAGTTTTCATATATATAAAGACGCTATTACAAAGACTGAAACTAATAGACTCGAAAGAAACTAACAGACTCTGATGAAAGAACGAGATACAGACTCAAAAAATAAACACACATACTTTGATAATAGAAATACAGACTCCAAAACAACTGACAGACTTTAACGGAAAGAAAATACAGACTCAAGAATTCACGAATACATCAGTGCCTCAATTGTCCCCAGGACCCGCGAGGCATCATTCGGCCTTGCTGCAGGCCGACTCGCTAAATCCTCCTGAAGGTGGTAGAGATCATCCATTACCCAGCGAACAAAAATCATCACAGTAGTGAAGAACATAGATCTAGTCATATCCTCACAGCTACTGCACTTCATTGCGATATAGTTGGCGACCCTTTTGACTCGCTCTCTTATGACGCCCTTATCTTGCAACAAACGCCCAATTTGTTCGGTTCTGGCTTCCAAAGTTCGTTCGGCTACCTGGTTCTGCTCTTGGAGTTGTTGCAATTCCCTTTCTAGCCGTGCGATTAAGGCGTAACAATGTTCTCTTTCAGCCTTAAAATTTTTGGCTTTTTTAGCCATTTCACCCTCGAGGTTGCCAATTGCCTTTTCCCAACCTGTGACCCCTTTTTCATATCTTTCTTTCATCTATTGAACGAAAGTTGCACGCCCTTCGGCACTTTTATCCAACCTTGCCCGTGCTTTTGCTAGTTTAGACTCAGCTTTCTACAGGTCATCTTCATAGTCACGTACCTTTTGAGTGAGGTTGTAAATGAGCCTTTCATCTTTCCTGCTTCGGCCTGGGTTCTCGGCTTCAATTTTCAACTGTCGAACCTAAGCTCTGAGGGCTTCATTTTCTCGCACCAATCTTCTCCTTTCACCTTCGGCCTCTTGTGCCTGCAAATCATTGTTGAAGGTGACATTTCGCAATTCTTCTAGTAGACCATGGATGATGGCCTTATATTCCTTTTCCTTCTCCCCCCAAGCTAACCTCTCTTGAATTTTATCATCAAAGGCTTGAACATAAGGCCTTTTGGTGGGCCTTTCGGGCTCTAGCTCGTCATTTACAAAAGACATTTTCTCAAACCAAGCAGCATAATTCGGATCTACTTCCCCCTTGGCAATGTCTGGTACCCGGGTGCCATTTTTTAGATACCGACAGCTATTCCAATCCTGTTGAACTACAGCCTCGGGCAATGCAGCCTCTGGATGTAACTCTATGACCTGGGTGCTTAGATCTTCATCTTCAGGCACAATTTGATACCTTCCCAATTGCCTTAAGACCCTCTGCGGTGCATATGGATGAATACTCCTTACGCCCATTAACCTCAGGTATCCTTTGGTAGCAATCATATAGATGGCTTCAGTCCTTGGGAACCATCCTATAGTCCACTCGACCTGACCTGCTTTAAGAACTTTCAAGTAAGAAACTCATGCTTCAAATCCTTCTGGTGTGTTGTACTCTTTTATCCTCTCCTCATAACTAATGATGAAGTTATTTGGGCTCGAACCGTAACTCATGAATCTGGGATGATGGTGAAGGTACTCGATCAACCACATTTGCAGAATGATTTTGCAACCTTAAAAAAATTGAGCCCCTGCTTTGCATAAAGTCAATGCTCGATAGATATCTGCCAGCACCAACGGGGCGAGTGTATGATATTCCTTGGTAGTGAGGATTTGTGCGATTCTAGCCATACGAATATCCACCGTCCCTTTCTCATTTGGAAAAACCATGATCCCCAAGAATGCCACAATAAATGCGAACCGGCGATGAATTTGCCAAAGGCCCTTGTTTTGTTTGTTGCTCAGACCCTTTTCATGCATTTCAAAACCAGCAGAATGCCCGAACCTGAAGTATAAGAAATGGAAAGCACAACACTCGTTGCTCACACATTCCTTATTCGTCTGTTTACTAATATTCAGGAGGTCAAAGAACTTGTGCACCGATGGAGCCCTTGGAAATATAAGTTGTTGTTTCCTCAAATCCCGTCCGAATTCAATGTACTCGGCTATCTCCTCCAAAGTAGGGGTGATCTCAAAATCCGAGAAACGAAAGACATTGTGGACAGGATCCCAGAAAGTTACCAAAGCTTTGATCAGATCTTCCCGTGGTTTGATCTCAAAGATGTCTATAAGAGCACCCAAGTGCCTTTTCACCCATTTCTGACCATCCTTGTCTAGATCATTCCACCAAATACGCAAGTGTAACTGATCCTGTTCCCTGACCACTTCTGGCGGTTCCTAGATGGTATTCATTTGTTCTTGTGGAAGATTAAGGTTAGGGTTGATTCGAGTGGACCCTTTTGTAAACAGGTTTTTGAAGAAGAAAAAAGAAAGGGAAAATAAAAGAAGAAAAGAACCATAATTTCTTCCCTTATATGCCAACTTTAGCCAAGTGACTGTTTTTGCAAATGCAGCCCCTTCCCAATTTCATTCGAATTTTGAGGCCGGGGGGGGGGGAATTATTTTATGACCCTTCACAAACTTGTCCATTCTTTCACAAAAATAGCCTTTCGACAACTGAAGAATACTCTGAGGCTATCTCGGCAAGAACGGTTTAAGACATGGTCGAAGCTGGATCGACTTATTTTGACCAAAAATCGAGATAGCATTTACTCGGCCACCGACTCTCTTTTCTTGTTTTTCTTTCTTCTTTTTTTTCAAAAATAAGGCCGAACCTTATCTAGGTTGCCTACGAATCCCACATCCGGTGGGAATCAGACCTGCATAGTTCGGTCAGTTTTGACACATTTGAAAGAACACAGTGTTTGAGTCTTTTGAAATAACTCTTTTTGAAAAAATTTGGGCAGAGTTTCAGGACGTTTTTCAAATACCGGGATTTTTAGAACCGGGCCTTATCTTCCTCCCTATACCACTCTTGGTTTTCCTTTTTTGCTTTATTTTCCCTGGCCGGTCAGCATGCAAGCTGAAACAAATAAATGTTCACATAGCACGTAGAATGCATCAGGATGGTCTGTTATTTCAGGAATACCTGTCCTAGACGGACCCAACCCCTGTGTTGAGTCCCCTAAGTCAAACGCACATGATGCAAACAAACGTTCCTACTAGGGATCCGGCATGAGGCTGTGTTTTTCTAGGTTTAAATCCTGGGGTTTTGGTCTAGACTTGGGGTACCCGAGCAGACAACTGGGGCCGAGGCGGGGGCGACGTACCAGGAGCACTGAAGTCTACTCGGCCTTGTCGCTTGCCCAACCTCGTTCTATTTGGTATAATTTCTAAGGAAAAAGCGGGACACGCGAACGTGTGCACCATTTTCAGAAGACTCAGAGAGGTGGCGTAAGAAGACAGTTATATACAATTCAAATAATATTAAAGCGGTAAACAGATAGTATTTAGCACAAAAGGTTCACAGAATACAGTAATATCAAGAATAAAGCCAAACAAAATCATATTAACAAGCTCGAATTCTTGAACCTGAACCAGAGATTCTGGGTTCGATCCCCAGCAGAGTCACCAGAGCTGTCACACCTCCTTTTTACTACACCCCATAAAGGGTATAAATATATGAGAGTTTTTCCAATTAAAGGACAATCGAAGCGGAATTTGTTTAAAGATTCAGAGTCGCCACTTGGGATAATTTATGGTGTCCCAAGTCACCGGTTTAAAGTCCCGAATCAAGGAAGTTGACTCTATTTACGGTCTGCGAACACAGAAATCCGGGTAAGGAATTCTGTTAACCCGGGAGAAGGTGTTAGGCATTCCCGAGTTCCGTGGTTCTAGCACCGTCGCTTTTGATTATACTTGGCTTACTAAATTGTTTACTTACTCATTTTGGAACTTATGTGCTTTCACCTCTTAACAGCTTTTAAATTAAAAAAACTATCTTGAACTGAGTCACGCGTACGTGGACACGTTCACAATTAATAATGCTTATTATTATTAAGAAAGTTTAGCCGAAGTTACGCGAACGTATACTCCGATTTTGTTTTTTAGAAAACGTAATCGTGTCACGCGAACGTGTACACAATCACGCTATGGAATTGAATGATACCTGGAACAAGTTAGGAATTTTGTGCATTAGAGTAGCTTCTTAGTGTTCAAGAACCATGGCTTGAAGACCGATTCCTCTAGGTGTAGAAGGATTCATAAAAGCCCATCTTAATGCCTAATGAAATCACTATCCATGAAATCAAACTAGGTTGTGAAAGCAAGGCCAATTGAGCCCAAGACATGAAACTTATTTTAAATTAAGATTCGAATCAACCTTACTAATTATGAACCTGTGTTTGATAATATCAAATACTTTAATCACTAAAAAAATTTGGGCTAGCGACGAGCCCACTTAATTCGATACCTGGTCACATGATCTACTTGACTCGAATTTCTGGGCTTAAGGCCTAAGTGTTCGAGTCCATGCCCAGGTCTTTATTTGAGCCACCCGTAACTTAGCCCAATTCATGCGCGCACACATTTACTACAGAAATCAGCGTTTGGGGTACAAGCTCAACCAAGCAATCGTATCACATGGCAATCCAAGAAAACATTAAGACCCTAAATCATGTTGAACTGTTTTTGAATCCATAACCAAGGACATGATCAAATATCCTATACCAAATGACTACAACCTGATTTCCGAAGAAAGCTAAAATCCGATTGGGAAATGATTTAAGAAGCTCACGATTTCATATGTTTTCAGAAACATGCTTACACAACAGAACTATGATAAAGGCTAGCTGGGGAATCACCACTACTAGAATAACCCAACTCAAACAAAATGCAACACAAGGAAATGATTCTTGTCTAAATTAAAACCTACAGTATAGCAGTCCGAACACAAGTATTCTAGGTGAACTTCTGATCAAATCTAACATTAAAATAACAAGTTAAAATCTAAATATATTCTGAAAGTGCGTTGTCCATATAGTACAGTTCAAATAATAAAAACCAAGGCAATAAGGGAAACACAGCTAGTCTTTAAAGGATGGGGGCTGGCGTTCAGCCTAATTCTCATTCATCCATAGGTCCAAATTGATTACATAACTCTAACAAGCAATTCACTCGTTAGTGAGATCCAAGAAGTACCTGGTTTCAACAAAGTAACAAAGAAATCAGGCCCAAAATGAGGAAGGAACAGTAACAGTAAGTTAGCAGCAAAGGGAATCACACAATAACTCTCGAGTCAAACTATGCTTCAGCTTTTGCAAACCACACACCCAGGGATTCCAAGACAGGTCTCTTATTTGGACAGCAGGATCGAGAATGAAAACAAATAGTCCACTAGTGCAGGAATTCTGATGTATTTTAGAATGTTTTCAGCAACTTTAGCCTAAATGGTTTACTAACTAAACTTAACCAAACTAACAATTTTAAAACCTAACCTAACAAGACTCCAATTACTCATGCATGAATGAATAGATTCCGGAACAAATGAAGAATGATTCGAGAAGAGGAGAAGAAACAGAAAATTTAAAAACAAATGAAGGACAGATTAAACCAAAAGAAAGAAAGAAGAATACCTGAGAAAAGTTCGAAAAATAAAAGGGAAGCCTGGGTCTTCAGATCCTCGGATTTTCCGGCCAAATCTGATGTTAATCGTGTGCTCTTACGAAGAACACACGAATAAAATCGGATTCGGCACGAAATTTTGCCAAAACATGACTTGGGATTTTTGGGGTTCGTTTCTGATCTAAGATTCGAGGAACTGGGGCAATATTCGAGGGTAATGGAGTATGGATTTGGAAAGAGGGGAGTGAGGAGGCTATAGGGTGTGATTGTGGTGGCGTTTGGAGGTGGCACTGCCACCGGAGGCCGGGGATTTAGGGGCGGCTAGCTAGGGTTTCAGGGGTATTTCTGATGAGGGTGGTGAGCAGAAGGGGATTCTGAGGGGGGAAGGGTTTTCGGACACTTAAATACCCCTGGGGCTTCAGTTCTAAGCCGTTTGATCAAGGGGATATCAACGGCTCAGATC
This sequence comes from Nicotiana sylvestris, assembly GCF_000393655.2. Taxonomy (NCBI): domain Eukaryota; kingdom Viridiplantae; phylum Streptophyta; class Magnoliopsida; order Solanales; family Solanaceae; genus Nicotiana; species Nicotiana sylvestris. The sequence goes on from NC_091060.1 coordinate 84,214,671, forward strand.
AATACTTATCGAAACGATGCCGTTTGGTTTGGGGGAACCGGACCGGGTTAGGGTGGTTTGGGCCAGGTATTGGGTAATTTTCATTTGGGCTAGGGACAATTGAATTGGTTTTAGCCCAGATTTGGATTTTCTTTCATTTCTTTCTTTTCCTTTTTCAATTTTAAAATTCTTTTCTTTTCAAAATTAAAATAAAACCTAAATTAATTAATAATAGTTTTTTAAACTAAATTAACCTACCCAATTAGATTAATCATTCATCATGGTATTTACAATAATTAATTAAATCCTAAATTTAAAGAAAAACGATACAATTCAAAATTAAAAAGTAAAAATGCAAAATGTATTATTTTTGTCATTTTCATTTTTTATAAAACAAACTAATTCACTAATTAATCTAAAAATATAAAATTAAATCATAAATGTAGATGCAACATATTTTTTTGTATTTTTCATGAATTAAATAAAATAAACGTGCACAGACAAATGCAAATAATTAACAGAAAATGCCACGAAATCCAACAAAATTGCAAACACTGAAAGAAATTATTTTGTTTTGAATTTGTTGGAGTAATTCATATAGGGCAAAAATCACGTGCTCACAACGGGGGCCTCGGGGTGATTTCGGATGGCAAACGGAAGAGTTGAAGTGTAATTGCAGCTGTTGAAGTTGCTGCTTCTGGTGTTTTTGCACCTGCGGTTTGGGACCGCAAGTGCGGTGCCGCACGTGCGGGAGAATAGCCGTAGAAGTGGTTTTACGAGGATTCATCAGGAGCCGCATATGCGGTTGAAGGGCCGCATCTGTGAGGCCGCAGATGCGGAAGCTTGACCGCAAATGCGGTTTGGGTCTTTTAAGTGAATTCCATAGGAGCAAACTAATGGCTGCAAATGCGGTACCGCAAAAGAGGTTATGGGACCGCAGATGCGAAAAGGACTGGGCAGAATGTATATATTCCTTCCTTCGCGATTTTTGAAGGGTTTAACCATTTTTGAACTCGAAATTGGGAGCTTTGGGCGATTTTGAAGAGAGAAATCTAAGAGACTTCGTTTAGGTAAGGATTTTGGACTTAAAACACATTTTATGGTAGAATTTCATGAATTAAGGCTGTAATTAATGGGATTAAAGGGCTGAAAATGGAGGATTAGGGCTTGAGTTTAAGAGGCCTTTAATGGAGGATTTGAGGGGTCATTTGAACTCCGATTTTGGTATTCTTGATATGTATAGACTCGTGGGGAGATGAGGAATCTATTGATGTAATAATTTTTGAGTTTCGAGAAGTGGGCCCGGGGCTCAGGTTTTTGCTAATTTCGGGATTTTTGGTATTTTTTGATTGCTTTCGCTTGGGCTTTGTTCCCTTAGCATATTGTGACGTAGTCGTTCTGATTTTGGATAAATTCGACATGAGAGGAGGCCGATTTGAGGGGCAAGGGCATCGTAGAGTAGTCTTTTCACCGATTTGAGGTAAGTAACCATTGTAAATCTAGAACTGAGGGTACCAAACCCCGGTATTTGACTTGATTTGATAAGAGCAGTGACACACATGCTAGGTGACGAGCGTGTGGGCGTGCACCGATAGGGATTGTGACTTGGTCCGTCCCATAGCGACTATTAAGCCGCGTATTTGATTTGGAAATCTTACATTATTCTGTATTTCAATCTTTTATACTGTATTATGGGTTGTATACCATGTTTGGGGCCTTGTGTCGACCTGTAGAAACCCTTAGGGGCATTTTGGCCATTCTTCCTCTCTTTACTTGTTAAAAACCATATCCTCAATCATGTTTTTACCTGTTTAAATGATTAAAGCTGGTTTTATCACTCTATTCCTAAATGCGATGATTGTTTGGGCTGAGATCCCTACCTTCTATTATTGTGCCAGAGAGGCTGTGAGGTTAATGACTGAGAGAGGTTGAGAACCCAATTGTGAGGATATTATATGTATATATTATGGATCGGGTTGTACGCCGCAGCAATATATATATTGGATCGGGCTACACGGCGTATCGATATGACGTTTGGGCTCTAGGAGCCCCTCCGGAGTCTGCACACCCCCAGTGAGCGTAGTCGACTATAAATATATGGATCGGGTTGCACGTCGCAGCGGTTACTATGATTCTAATATTATGAGGTTATAAGTGAGCCGAGTGCTGAGAGTGAGTACTGTGTGATGAGATTTGAGCCACGAGTGACTGAGAGGCTTCCCGAGGGTCCATATTCTGAGTGATTTCTTGCTCGAGGGGCCTTGTTATATTGTTTTCACTATTTCGCTCTTCCTTTAAACTAAGCCTCTGTTGGGAAATATTGCTAAGTATATGATTTCAAGTTTTAAATTGAAAATGTGGATCTTATGACGAAACTGGTTTTAAACTGTAAGTTGAGCTATAATCTTGTTGCTATTTTCAGTTATATGATTTTAAACTACTCGTCACTACTTACAGTCTTCATTTACTTGAGTTACTTACTGAGTTGGTGTACTCACGTTACTCCCTGCACCATGTGTGGAGATCCAGTGCTCGAGGGGCAAAGTGAGGGCTTTATGTTGATTCAGTGTTTGTTAGAGATTACGAGGTAGCTGCATGGCATCCGCAACCATGTCTTCTCCTCTCTATCCAGTTTATTTTCACATTTCCTAGACTTGATGTACTAGATGTTCAGTTAAGTATTAGAGGTTCTAGACTCGTGACACCAGATTGTTGGGACTGTGTAGTATCTACTATTTTGATTTTCTGCATTTAAAACTTGTGCTAGAAAATGGCGTTATGTTAATAGCAAATGGGTTGTGGTTATGAATTTGTCGGCTTGCCTAGTAATGTGATAGGCGCCATCACGACTGGTATTTGGGGTCTTAACATATACACGTATATATGTACGTATATGTATATGGGATATGGGAAGAAGTTATGGCATTATATATGCACCATCACTTGATCAGCTGGTAGATATTGATGATGTGCCCACAATGGCCGAGACGATATGATGGGATGCCCTCAGTGGCTTGATGATATTATGTACACTTATACCTATGCATGACACGACATTTATACGCATGTGAATGACATTATAAACATTTTAGAATTTACAAAGTTATTCAGATTTAAAGATATATTTCTATATTCCATGTTTCATCTATGTCTTTTACGTACAAATTTTCATGCCTTACATACTCAGTACATTTTTCGTACTGACGCCCTTTTTCATAGGGCCTACATTTCATGACCACAGGTGCAGGTAGGCAAGCCGACGGTCCTCCTTCGTAGGATCCCTAATCAGCGAGAATTGGCGTGCTCTACTTGATCTAGAGCTGCTTTTGAGTTTGGTACGATACGTTTGTATATATATATATATATAGGTATGACATGGCTCAGTCCTGTCTTTGTACAGTTATGTTTCCACTAGAGGTCTGTAGACAGTATGTCTAGTTGGGTTGCATGTGGTCTTGACGACTTTCAGTTTTGGATGTATAGTTGTCTATAGCAGCCTTGCCGGCTCACCCATTGTGTTCTGCTATACGTACATATGCCTTGAAGGCAGGTTTCCTTCTTGTATGTTATTTTCGTAACTCAGCAGATGTTATTTAGGCTCGTATCTTAGACTCATGCTTAGGGGTGTTTGACAAGTAGGACTCAAGCACTTGTTGCGGCCCATCGGTTTGGGTCGTGATAGTTTTTATGGTTCTTCTAGGTTCGAATGATGGTTTTTAGACTTGTGCATATTGCTGGATTTGCATTTGGATGTTTCTAGAAGGTTTTTGTCTTTAATTGGTGAAAGTTGAAAATTTGAAGGTTTGAAAAGTTTATAGGTTTGTCTGGGATTTGACTTTGATGTTATCGGGTTTAGATTGTTGTTCTGGGACTTGGAATTGGTTCGTTATGTCATTTGGAACTTGTGTGCAAAGTTTGAGGTAATTCCGAGTTGTTTAGACGAGTTTAGTGTAAGTTTGGAATTTGGAAATTTGAAGTAGTCCATTAAGCTTTATTTGTGGTGCGATTCATGGTTTTGGTATTATTTTGTGTAATTTGAGGCCTCGAGTAGGTCTACGTTGTGTCTCATTACTTGTTGGCATGATTGGACATGGTACCGAGAGGCTCAAGTGTGTTTTGGATTGATTTCAGATCATTTAGGAATGTTTTGGCAGCTCTGGTTTTGGTGTTGTTCATATGCGGATGTATTTGGGCAGGTGCGGTGGTTGCAGAAATGCTTATTTTGTCGCACCTTGGAAGAAGAATAGAGATTGGGTATGTCTGCAGATGTGAAGTACTAGGCGTATCTACGGGACTGTAGAATTGGTCATAGCGGTGCAGAAGCAGGAAGGCAAGCTGTAAAGGAGTTTTGCAGAAGCGGAAATTCCTCGCACCTGCGATGTCACAGAAGAGGAAGGTGTGTCACAGGTGCGCGAGGTTGGGGCTTCAGTGGTACTCACAGAAGAAATGTTCTTGTCACAGAAGCTATGCCGCTTAGTGACATTTTGATCACATATGCGAAAGTGCTGGGCAGAAGATTTTATTTCGAGGGTTTGATTATTTCTTCACATTTTGAGATTTGGAGCTTGGATTTGGGCGATTCTTTAGGCAATTTTCACAATTTGGGTTGGAGTAAGTATTGACTCGGATTTGATTATTTTACATGATTCCATATTTGATTTAGACATTTAAGTAATGAATTTAAAAGAAAAATTGGTGTTTTTTGACAAAACGTTTATAAAGTGAATAATTGGGTTTTGAACATCTATTCGGAGTCAAATTTGAGTGAAACTAGTAAGGTTGGACTCGTACTCGAATGGGTTGTCAGAATTTTTGAGTGTTGTCGGATTCCGGGGTGTGGGCCTAGATTGACTTTTTGGTTGACTTTGAGTATTTGATTAAAGATTCGACCTTTATCATTTAGGTTTGATTCCTACAGCATTAATTGATATTTTGAGTTACTTTTAGCTAGTTTTGAGCCGTTTAGAGGTCAATTCATGCGGGATGGCGCTTCTAGAATATCAATTTTGCTTTCGTAAGGTAAGTATCTTACCTAAACTTAGTTGAGGCACTAGTTGACAGAGTATTTGTGATAACTATGTGCTATGGGTGGCGCACATATGTGGGGTTGATCCCATGTGCGTGCACCAGGGTATTTTTAATTCTCCTGGTAGTGTTTAGGTTATGATATGCTTTGTATTGTTTGCTAAGCTTCATGGTGTGATGGTTCTTATATTTGTGCTCCTGTTGTGAGCTATTTGAACAATGTTTGAGGTTATATAGAGGGTAATCTCCTGATTGAACCTAATAATTACTACTTTCGTGATATATCTACCTGATTTGAGCTATGATAGCACACTTTGCACATGAATACACCTTAGCATGTCACTTTTACTAGTCAAGGAGTATGAAATTTGATGTTCATTGATCATGTACATGTATTCTTATATATATATATATATATATATATATATATATATATATATATATATATATATATATATTCTTTCTGTGTGATATGGATTGGACTAGTAGCATATGACCACACCATGTGAATTATGATATTGAGCTTGTGACCATGCCACGCGGATTTTGTATTGATCCTGTGACCATGTTGGGCAGATTGTGATATTGAACTTGTGACCATGCCGGGTGGATTGTGATATCGCCTATGACCATGCCGCGTGGATTGTGATATTGATCCCGTCTCCACACCGGGCAGATTGTGATATTAGCATGTGAGTTATCCATGCGGATCCGAGATATTATTATCATTGGCATGTGAGTTGTCCGTGCGGTTGATATTATTGGCACGTGCATTGTCCGTACAACACATGAGTTGTCAGTGTAGCGTGTGGATATGAATCTATCCCCCTAGGGTCACCTCTCATGTTTCTTCTTGGCGGTGTACACGCGGTTTGAGGATAGCTTATTAGGGGTTTGGTTCGGTTATTGAAATTCTAATGTGGGACTTAGACCCGTATTGTGATTCCTAATTGGATCGGGTTGCACGCTGCAACAGATTGATATTTGGTATTGCATTTCTTCCCTGCTTGCAATTTTCTTGGATATATACATGATTTTTGATGCATCTCTTCTCTATTTGCTAGCTTCGGGTTGTATACATGCCTTTGTGCATATCTTCTTTATATTCCACCTTACTTGATAAGATGAGACACGGTACATATCTTCCCTATATGTGAATCCGGCTGACATTACTTGTTTAATCACACATATCTTCTCTATATGCAAGTTGAGTTTTAATGATGTTGGACGCATATCTTCTCTGTATGCTGGATTGCTAACTGGAAAGTATGTTATATTATCTATGGGCATCGAGGACGCTTTATTGAGATTTATAACTTGATAACATTTTTACTGTGTACTTGAGAGACATATGAATTGAACATGTTATTAGCGAGTATCATTTATAATTCTTGCCTATATTACCTCGCCGAGGCTACTTCTAATACTTCTGAGTACATGGGGTCGGTTACACTCATACTACACTTCTGCACCTTGTGTGCAAATTTTGGGGCTGAGATGATATGGATGATGGGAGCTGGCATTGAATATGTTCCTGTTTTTTAAATATAGCTATTGTTTGTCCTTGGTAATTTTAGATTCATGTTCAGTTTATGTATATTCTAAACAGATGTTGTATTTATGTTCATACTACCTTTTAAAATCTAATCTTAGTGGTTCATGACTTGTAGTACCAATTTGTCGGTTATTATATAGAAATCCAGTCATTTCACTTATTGATTCTTATTATTCTCATTTGAGTTGTGTTGATTGTTGTTTGGCTCACCTAGCGGGTTGGGTTAGGTGCCACCACGACTAAGTAGATTTTGGGTTGTGACAATAATGCAATATTCTCCTCCAAGTCCAGGAGGAACTTGTTGAGTTTTAAAGATATCCACTAAAATGGATATCACATTGAGACAATTTATGAGAATAATCTTGCATATCACATCGTTACTAAGAATGTCTCTGGCAAGAAAAAGGTTATTAAGAAGTTCCCATCTTTGTCTTGTAGCCTATATTTGACAAGAATTAGTGCAATTGAGGCATATTTGTAATGACCAGATTGGTCTTTTTGTGCATTTGAGCCACATTTCCCCTTTTCAAGCTTCTCGTATATGTATTTGAGGTTTTATAACTTGCATGGATGGTAGTTTCATTTCGGGAAGGTTTTGGGTTGAATTGGATCAATTGGTTCTTAGTTTGGAATCTTAAGTTGGCAATGCTAATCGAGGTTTGACTTTTATGAAAACGAACCCGAAATGATATTTTGATAGTTACAATAGGTTCGAATGGTGATTTTGCACTTAGGCATATTTCCGGAATTGGATTCGGAGGTTCCTAGGTTGAATTGACTCTTTATGCTGAAAGTTGGCAATTTGATGGTTTAGAAACTTTCTAAGTTTGACCATAGGTTGACTCTACGGCTATCAGGTTCAGATTTTGGTATCAAAACTGGAATAGGTCCATTTTGTAATTTGGGACTTGTCTGTAATGCTTGGTGTCATTCAGAGTTGGGTTGATATAAACCAGACGCTTGGTTTTTGATTTTAGGGATTCTTGAGTTTCATATTGAATTCTATGGGTTTGGTGTCTGATTCATGGTTCCAGATGTTATTTTGGTGTTTTGAGCTCGTGAGCGAGTTCTTATGATGTTCTTAGACTTTTGTGGATGTTTTGTGTGGAGCCCTGGGGGCTCGGGTGAGTTTCAGACGTGTTTCAGATTGGTTTGAACTTGTTTCAGGTTGTTGGTGTGCTGGTGCTACAGTTATCACAGTTGCGAGCACCAATTCGCAATTGTGAGGGGGGAAGGGGGGTATCAATTGTCGCAAATGTGATTCCTTGATCGCATTTGCAAAGTTAGCACTAGACTTGGGCAGGTTGCATTTGCCACTGTTGCTCCCAAATGCACACGCAAGTATACGTGATCGACAAGTGATATAGGATTGTATGTCCAGATATCGTACCCACAGGGACTTGTGATTAACTATCAACTAAGTTAAACCCAACTAATTAATCTATTCAAGCAAATCCTAATGTATGAATAACTAAATAAAACTAATCTAGAATAACGAACTAAGAGATTAAAGGAAACAAGTGGGCAATCTTAGAGATGAATCCAATGGGAGAAAATATTTCAGAGCTATGGGCTAGCTCACAAACCCTTTGGGTTTTCCACTTAAATTGTTTCATTAATTTATCTGGTTTATTGATTGGCAGGGTTAATATTGCTCATAGTCTTCTCCCAAAGTACTACTCATTTATTCAAGCTAACCTAAAGCCTATATTCCTATGGAACAAGGATTAACAATAACGCATTGGAAATTCCTGTCTAATAACCAAACAAGGCGATTAGGTATATTCGTATCTTAATTGCAAATCCGTTCCCGATACTCGAGTTCAAGATCTTGCCCTATGCAATATATAATTTCCTCTCCCAAGTTCAATCCTAGATTCATAGATAATATTTAATTGGTGATCAAGAAATGAAATAATTAAGCGTAAGATTAAATAAATAAACCAATATGATAAAATAATAAGAACAATCTAGGCTTCAAACTACATCGTTCATGTAGAACTCAAAACTCTAGAACTAATAAACTATGAAATTAAAAGAAGAGAAGAAAAACTAGTTAGAAGCCTCCTCCAAGCATGGTGTGTGTTCCCTGCCTCAAAAATATGTTATGTTCCCTCCAAATTAACTTTAGAAGGCATTTTATACGAGTTGGGATCATTTAGGACCGAAATAATCTTGTGCCAAACAAAATAGGAGAATCCTGCTATGCAAGGTCCAGGCCAGCGTAGGGCACTAGCCCTGGCGCTAAATCCGGTGAGTTTTGCCGTCTCCAATTCTTTAGGTACGTTTTATTTGCCTTCTTTAGTTCTTTGCTTGGAATATATTTCCTTTTGTTTCATTGTCTTGCATCTGGGGGGGGGGGACAAACACCAAAGGGTGTCCCTCCCCCCTTTTTCTCCTTTTTTATTCGTTTATTTTTTTCCTTTTTTTTCTCCCGTATTTTATTCAATTTTGCTCCAAATCTCTTCATCTTCACAGCTCTTTATTTTACTCAATTAAAATATAATATTAAGTACAAAGTGATATAATTAGTACTCAAACGATGATTAAAACTACTAGAATGTGAGGCAACAATGGGTAAATATATGCATTTTTGGCCGAATATCACAACCTCACACTTAAACTCTTGCTCGTCCTCGAGTAAGCATTAAAATCACTCTCAATAAATCAAGCCTATAAATACCACCACTTCATTTGATACTAACAATTAGGTCCTATAGCAACTCAAATCATCAAATATACACTACCTGATCACCGTGCAAGATATACAAGTCACAAATAAAAAACAAGACATATCAAAGAAAGCCTATTATCATCTTCTTCTAAAAAGAGCAACACTTTTATCTTTCTTCAATAACATGCAGGGTACGTTCTAGACTAAGATGCAAAATATGGAATATATGTAAGAAATCCTCACCACACATGGTACAAGTATCAATCAATATGGATTAATTCTACTCTAAGACAGATAGGATCGTAGCGAGCAACAAAATAAGAAAAACTAAATACAGAGTCACAACTGTCAGCCTAGGTGACAGAAAGTATGCTATTTTATTCATTACTCAAGCACTCAGATAAAAGTACTACTCAAGCCCCGGCCTAAATGTACTACTATCAAACAAGTCACAATGTTTCTTATTCTCCCTCTTTTACTACTCCTAAAACAAACAAGAAAAAAAATCTAATCCTAAAATAAAAAAATTACCCGATTTAAGTTATATTCCCTGGAAAAGAACCGATGCACAAAGAAAAATCAAAAGGGATTATTACCTAACTAAAACTTACTAGAAAAAAATATATATTTTTTTTTGACTTTTTTTTGTTGGACTTTAATCCCTCAAGAAAGTTGCCCACAAGATCTATCGTTGGGAAAAGTCCAAAAATTTTGAATTTTTTCTTCTTTTTAATTTTTTTTGCAAATACCACTGCACTAAGAGAGGGTACTACAAATAAACTAAGATAGCACAGAAAATCACTCAAACAATCTCTTAAACCCACACTTAAAATTGTGCAATGTCCTCAATGCATTCAATAAATAATAAGAGGGTAAAAGAGACTCCCTGGTAGACCAAAGGCCGAAGCATTAGCAGCTCACGGGATACTCAAACTTCTCCCGGATATGGTCCTTTGTGAGGGCACCCCACACTTAGTTCCAACTACCTGCTCACTTTTTCACATGCCTATTGGTTTGATTCCATGCTCCTACTCCTACAAAACACAAAAATAACAATATAAAAAAATAACACAACAAAAATCTAATAAAAAAAGAAAAAAAATAGAATTGGGTTGCCTCCCAACAAGCACCTTATTTATAGTCGTGGCATGATGCTATCACTTTCATCACTTTTTCCTCCAGTTTGAGGATATGAATTGCGCCCCCAATTTTCCATCAACTTTTCTGCCACGTTCCTGGGGCAGTGGTGTAAAAATAAAGGAACCAAGCAATAGATATCGCATCTTGCACTTCTTGGCCCTTAAGTGAGGGATGTCGTTTTGACTTTTTGGTGTTGCAAATTTTAGAATATAAGGGTCTTGTTATTCATCTATACATATCTCCAAAGGCTCGATCTTCATGTCTCCATCCAAACATAGTGTAGAAAAATATTTAGAATGAGGACCAACACGCCCCAACTATAAAGCTGCATTATTCTTGACATCCTCAATAATATATACTTCCTCAACCTCAACATCATCAACAAGAACATGGTCTAATGATTGGTATTCTCGTTTTAGCTCCTCAATTTGGCCTAGAAGATTTTTTTTCAACTTCACACAACTCATCATTAAATTATTGGGCGTCAGACGCAACAACCTTTGCACGCAATTGAGCCTCCAAGTGGTGAATAGAACTACCAAATTGGTCGATCTGTTGTTTCAATTCAGCTCTTTCTTCTATAAAGTATTGCATCTCATTTGTAATTTTCTCACAGAAACCTCCATATTCCTCTAATGATTTCATGTGCATATCAAGAATGCGAACATCATGTTCCACATCATCCAATTCGTTACTCTTGTCAAACTCACAAAAATTATTAGAATCATCATAAGAAGGGATTGGAGTAAGATAACAACACTTAGGACAATTATTCTAATTTCTACTACAAATAGTACATGATTGAGATGGTTCACACAACTCGGTCCTGGAAATATTTTTATATTGATGCCACAAGTGGGGTCCTTTACAATATGAGAAAGGATTACAAAAACAAGAATACTTACCATTCCACCAATTTTTATTCAAAGATGTCATGTAAAAAAATGGAATATTAACTACACTAAACTAAAATTACAAACTTGAATAGATGAAAAGTAAAAATCTAATATAGTGAAATAGTTCATTTCTAAGTCCCCGGTAACAACGTCAAATACTTGTTGATGCCAAACGCACATACAAGTATACGTGATCGACAAGTAATATAGGATTGTGAGCCCGGATATCGTACTCAGAAGGACTTGTGATTATCTATCAACTAAATTAAACCCAAACAATCAATCTATTCAAGCGAATCATAAAGTATGAATAATTAACTAAAACTAATCTAGAGTAACAAACAAATAGATTAAAGGAAACAAGTGGGCAATCTTAGAGATGAGTTCAATGGGAGAAAATGTTCCAGAGCTATGGGTTAGCTAACAATCCCATTGAGTTTTTCACTTAAATCATCTAATTAACTTTTCTGGTTTATTGATTGACAGGGTTAATATTGCTCGTAGTCTTCTCTCGAAGTACTACTTGCCTATTCAAGCTAACCTAACGCCTATATTCCTATGGAATAAGGATTAACAAGAACACATTAGAAATTCTTGTATAATAACCAAGCAAGGCGATTAGGTATATTCCTATCCTAACCGCAAATCCATTTTTGATGCTCGAGTTTAAGATCTTGCTCTACGTAATCATATATAAAATCTAAAATTTCCTCTCCCGAGTTCAATCCTAGATTTGTAGATAATATTTAATTTGTGATCAAGCAATTAAATAATTAACCGCAATATTGAATAAATAAATCAATACGATAAAATAATAACAATCTAAGCTTCAAACTACAATGTTCATGTCGCACCCAAAACTCTAGAACTAGTAAAGTATGAAATTAAAAGAAGAGAAGGTAAGAAACACTAGTTAGAAGCCTCCTCAAAGCTTGGTGTGTGTTCCCTGCCTCCAAAATATGTTAGGTTCCATTCAAATTAGGTTTAGAAGGCCTCTTATACTAGTTGGGACTGTGTAGGGATGAAATAATATTGTCCCGAGTGAAATAAGAGAATCCCGCTATGCAGGGTTCAGGCCAGCGTGGGGAGCTGGCCCTGACCACATGGTAGCTTTTCTGAATAGGTTTCAATCGCAATTGTGAAGCCCATGTTGCAATTGCGACATCTTTGTGGGCCGACAGGGTTCGCTATTGTGATCCCTTTGTCGTTTTTGCAAGGGGTCGCATTTATGAATCCCAGATTGGTTTTGTGACATCCGCAAATGAACATAAGGATGGGATTTCAGGACTTAGTCTCATTTTATCACATTTTATAGCCCTAAACTCGGTTAGAGGTTAGTTAAGGAGGAGATTTTCATACAAAGCTCTTGGGTAAGTGATTTGAATCAATTTTGATTATATAACATGACTATTTATGAGTTATAACATCTAAATCATGATACTGAAATAGATATTTTGCAGAATTTTGCCTCTGTTTTAAAAAATGAAAATTCGAGAGTCAAATTGGACTCGGATTTTAAAACCAAACACATATATAGACTCGTGGGGTTATGGGCAGTCGAGATTTACCTTCCAACTCGAGTTTTGACCAAGCGAGTCCGGGGTTGACTTTTGGGGAATTGTGTAAAGATCTTAACTTTATTAATCAGAATTAGTTTTTCTTGCATTATTTGATATTATTAAGTTGTGTTTGGATAGATTTGAGCCGAGCGGAGGTAAAGTTTAAAGGAAAAGAATTTTTAGAGTATTGAATTGGCCTAATTGAGGTAAGTATCTTGCCTAACTTTATGTGGGGGAACTTCCCATTGGATTTGGTCTAATTGCATTATTTGTACTATGTGAAAAGACATGTACATGATGTGATGAGTGTGTACATGGGCTTATGTGTGGTAATTGACCGGATTAGACTCGTAGGCTATTAATATGCCTTGAATTGAAGATGTTGTTATATGAATCACATTTCATTGTTGGATTCACTTTCCATATTGTTTTGTTGTTGTTGTAATTCTTGTATACACTATTGTTGAGTCGCACACTATGGATTGTGTGGCATTGATATTTTTGTTTGGTAAATGTTGTGGTATTTGTGCACGTGGTATGCGGTTGATTATTGTGTTGTGACTGAGATGTGCATGCGACAACATAACTGTAACATCCCGGCCAGTTGTTTCATGAGTTACCACTCCGTTTCCTCAATTTTTTGCTTCTTATTGCCTTGTTCAGTTGCATTTTGTGTTACCGGGTTAGTTAGCTCGGGTTCGGGGAGGTTTTGGTAAGGTTTGAGACACTTAGTCTCTTTTGAGGAAGCTTAAGTTGGAAAAGTCAACTGGATGTTGACTTATGTGTTAAAGGGATCGGATGTGAGTTTCAATGGTTGGGATAGATTCGATAGGTGATTTGGGACTTAGGAGCGTAATCGGAATATTTTTGGAGGTCCGGAGTAGATTTATGCTTGAATTGGCGAAATTGGAATTTTGGCATTTTTCGGTTGTTTGGTAAGATTTTGATATAGGTGTCGGAATGGAATTCTGGAAGCTACAATAGGTCCATTGTGTCATTTGGGATGTGTGTGCAAAATTTCAGGTCATTTGGACGTGGTTTGATACACTTTATGATCAAAAGCGGAATTTGGAAGATTTTGGAATTTTTAGGCTTGAATCCGATGCAACCTTTGTGTTTTGATGTTGTTTTGAGTGTTCTGAAGGTTGAGACAAGTTTGAATGAGGTTATGGGATATGTTGTAATGTTTGGTTGAGGTTCCGAGGGCCTCAGGTGAGTTTCGGGTGGTTAAACGGACCATTTCAAGTTGTGAAAAATTGCAGAACATCTACTGTTAATGTTGCAGGCAATTGGCCTTCAAGTGAATTTTGAAGCTTTTTGAAGGGGATTGAAGAGGGAATCAAGGGAACACTTGGAGGTAAGATTTATGGACTTAATACTCAATCCTAATATGTTTTCTACCTAATTAATCATGGAATTTAAGCCTAATATTGAAGAACTAGGGCTTGTAATTGGAGACCTAAAATTATGGATTTGAGGGATCATTTGTGGTTGGATTTTGGTGATTTTGATATGAATGAACTCGGGGAGTGATAAGGAGTCTATTGATGTAATTTCTATCGAAATCCAAGACGTGGGGTCGGAGGTCGGGTTTGGCCAATTTCGGGATTTGTGTTGTAATTTGATTTCTTTCGAGTGGGCTTTGTTCCCTTAGCATATTTTGATGGTTTTGCACTGATTTTGGTTAGATTTGGAGCATCTGGAGGCCGATTCAAGGGGCAAAGGCATCGCAGGATAGAGATTGGACCGGACATAGGTGAGTAATGATTGTAAATGTTGTCCTGAGGGTATGAAACCCCGGATTTCACATCGTTGTGCTATATTGAGGTGACGCACATGCTAGATGACGAGCGTGGGGTCGTACACCGTTGGGGATTGTGACTTAGTCCATCCCAAATGACTGATTTACCACGTATTTGATTGAAAATTGTTTGATATCATCATGTTTTGGGTTGAATGCCATATTTGGGCCTCGTGCCAACTATTTGGACCCTTAGGGGATTTTTACTCCTATTTCCTCACTATTTGGTTTTAATATATGTACCCAGTCATGCTATATTATACTGTTTTCATAATTCAGCCATGTTTACTCTATTTTAATACATTAAATGATATTTTGAGTTGAGCATCACATTTTTACTATGCCCGAGTGGCTTTTAGAGATTTTTGACTGAGTAGGCCCAAGGGCCTGTGTTGTGAGAATTATTATAGGATCGGGTTGCACGCCGCATAAGTGTTGTACTGATTATGATTTTGAGGCCGAGGGCCTGAGTTGTACGTCACGAGATGGCGTTATATGAGGCTGAGAGCCTATTGATTATGCCACGAGATGGCTTGATATTGCGCTCGGGCCGTAAGGGGCCCCTCCCGGAGTCTATATACCCCCAGTGAGCGCAGGTACCCATTGATATGAGATATAGCCCAAGGGGCTGGTGTTGTTCCATGTTATTGCCCGAGGGGCTGATTTTGTCGGTGTTGTGCTCGAGGGACGGATTTTATGTGTTTATCTTTTCTAGTTGCTTTTCATTTACTTGCTTAACTGTTAAAAAGGCGTTTTAAAGAAGCTTATTCTGAACCAAGGTGTTTTATAAGATTTCACTGTTTTATTGCATTTTATTGGTTTTACACTGCCTCTTTATATCATGTTGTTGTGTTTTTATATGATTTCTTATCGCTTAGTATTCATTTATTATTATTACTCACTGAGTTGGAGTACTCACTTTACTCCCTACACCCTGTGTGCAGATTCAGGAGCTTCAGGTCCCGCCAGTGAGGGTTGATTGCTCAACAGGCTATTCGGAGTCCACTAGGTAGCTGCTCGGCATTCGCATCCCAGTGTTACTCCCTCCTATATTACTTCTCGTTCTTTGTTCTGTAATAGACTGTATAAAGTCTTTCAGACTTGTAGACTTATGTTAGATGCTCATGACTGGTGACACCCCGATGTCGGGTTGTGTTTATTCTGCAAATTGTACTGTTTTATTGTTTCTTTGGGATTAAATCATGTTAAATGACTTAAATTGTATTATTTTAATTGCTTAAAATGAATTGGGGGTGATGTGTCGACTGGCCTTGTCTTCACGAGAGGCATCATCGCGCCCGGGTCTGGGTTTAGGGCGTGACAATAAGGGTGGTGTTTACATTAATTCACATGCGGTAAGATAAAGGGGATTATGCGCGTGTTACAAGTAGGGGGAAATACTTCATTGTGATGCACACGCGACGTGATATGGGGGCTTATGTGCGTGAAACTATTTATGGAAAATGTTTTGAAATGTGAAGCCCACACGATGTCATAATGGGGATTTGTGATTATGATTTTTGGTAGTTCGAGGTGATTCTTAATGTTACTCTTGTATTGGAACGACTCGATGAATTGAGCATATCATTATTTTCTCTTAAATGATTTCACTTTGTGTTTTACATGTTTTAGTTAATTCTGTCGTGTTTTTACTTGCCTGTTGTTTGTTGATAATAATTGGTTATACTTCTCGTTGTTTGTTTTATATTGATATTAAGCACAGGTTATTGCCTAGTGGCCATCTTGACTTGAACCTCGTCACTACTCCATCGAGGTTAGTCTTAATACTTACTAGGTACCGATTGGGTGTACTCATACTATGCTTCTGCACATTTTATGCAGATCCAAGTACCTCAGAGCGAGCTGGTCATTAGTAAGCTGATTTTTTCAGAGTTACTGTGGAGATTTCAATTTATACCCATATGTCCACTCGCAGGCCTCGGAGTCACCTTATATTGTTCTTTTGCTACATTTTATTTTATTTCCAGATAGTGTTGTATTTTGAGATTTCTGGTGTACTCACAGTAGACCTTGTGACTCCATACTAGGTGTTAAGCAATAAGCTGTTTAATTCTATTATTATTATCATGTGTTAGGCTTATCTAGTCTTAGATACTAGGTGCCATCACAATACTTAAGGTGGGATTTTGGGTTGTGACAAATTGGTATCAGTGCGGGTTCATAGGTTCTATGAGTTATAAGCAAGTTAAGTAGAGTCTTGCGGATCGGTATGGATACGTCTGTACTTATCTTCAAGAGGCCATAAAACTATTAATAAATTCCACTTCTTTCATTCGTTATCGTGCAGAATTATGATTTCAGGATTTGAACGTTTGTCTTTCTATTTTCTCATATATGGTGAGGACACGAGCTTCTATTGCTGATAATGATGCACCCGGTATCGGTGTTGTTAGAGGTTGGGGAAAAGGCTGAGGTAGAGGTGGAGCACGTGCTGGAACGAGAGGCTGTAGTAGGGCCCGACTGAGGAGCCACCAATCGCTCAGGTTGGGGAGCAGGCACATAAGGCGCCTCTTGCTACCCTTGGACTTTACGAGACCCTAACACATTTCTTAAGCATGTTTGGTACATTGTCTCAAGCAGGATTGATCTTAGTTGCACCAGCTACTTCTCAGGTTGGGGAAGGAGCTCAGACTCCCACCGGTGCAGTCCGTAATTGCGGTACAGCCTGACGTTAGGCTAGTGGCATCAGAGGAGGAGTAGAAGAGGTTATAGTGGTTGAATAAGTATTCTCCTTCTACTTTCACTAGTGCAGCTTCTGAGGATGCACATGATTTTCTCAAGTAGTGTCATTGTATTCTGCATATTGTCGGCCTAGTGGAGTTGAGCAGGGTTGACCTTACCATTTTCAGTTGACAGGGTCAGAATATAAATGGTGGAAGGCTTATGAGGAGAGTAGGCCAGCTGGCGCAGTGCCACTCACTTGGGCTCAATTCACTGATTTATTTTTGAGGCAATTAGTCCCACAGACCTTGAAGGATGCATTGCGCACTGAGTTCGAGCAATTGCGCCAGGGGACTATGAATGATTCCGAGGATGATATGAGTTATGTTGAGTTATCTTGTCATGCGCCTGCTTTGATTTCTACTATTAGAGAGAGAGTCTACAGCTTTATTGAGAGAGTCGATTATGGCCTTAAATTTGGGATGGCATGGGAGTTGGAGACTGATAGTTCATTTCAACAGGTTATGGAGATTGCTAGGAGGTTGGAGTGTATCCATGTCTAGGAGAGAAATGATAGGGAGGCCAAGAGGCCTCGAGACATTTCATGATTCAGTGGTCCCTGCTCTGCAGTTTCAGCTCGTCATGGCTGAGGTTATATCACCCAACTAGTTCAGTATGCACTTCAGGTTACTCGCAGTGCTCCAGTTATTCAAGAACCTCAGAGTACTCATTTTTGTTAGCCATCTCCCTGTGCACCTCCTACACGGGGTTCCTATAGCGGTTATTCTAGTTGTTCGAGTCAAACTCAATACCGGCAGCCACGCTCGTAGAGGGGTTGTTTCTAGTGTGGTGGTATTAGGCACATGGTGAGAAATTTCCCCATACTTCAGAGGGGTGGACCTCCACAGGGTACTCAATCTATAGTTGATGCTCCAGTTGCTAGTCCACATGCATAGCTAGCTAGGGCTGGAGGATAGGTGGTTAGAGGATGTCCTAGAGGGGAAGGCCAGGCCCATTGTTATGCCTTCCTTGGTAGGATGGAGGTTGTTGCATTTGATGTTGTCAACAAAGGTATTATTCTAGTCTGTTATAGAGATGCATTAGTTTTATTTGATCCGGGTTTCACTTATTCGTATGTGTCATACTATATTGCTTCATATTTGGATGTGTGTTGTAATTCGTTGAGTACCCATGTTTATATATCTATGTCTGTTAGGAATTCTATTGTGATAGACCTTGTCTATCGTTCATGTTTGGTCATCGTCGGGGTTATAAGACTAGGTTTGACCTTATGCTACTCAATATGGTGAATTTTGATGTGATTCTGGGCATGGATCGGTTGTCACCCTACTACATTATTCTTGATTGTCACACTAAGACCATGACATTAGATATGCCAAGGTTGTTGAGGTTGGAGTAGAATGGTTCATTGGGTCATGTTCCTAGTAGGGTGGTGTCATTCCTGAAGGCACAACAGATAGTTGAGAAGGGGTGCTCGACATACTTAACCTTTGTGAGGGATGTTAGTGTTGATACTCTTACCGTTGAGTTAGTTCTGGTAGTGAGAGAGTTTCTAGATATGTTTTCAGTAGACCTACCGTACATGTCACCGAATAAAGATATTGATTTCAATATTGACAAGGTGTCGGGCACTCATCCCATCTCTATTCCACCATATCACATGGCACCAATGGAGTTGAGGACTGAGTGTCTCGTCGTGGGGTGCTCCAGTTCTATTTGTGAATAAGAAATATGGCTCTATAAGGATGTGTATTGACTATAGGCAACTGAATAAGGTTACCATCAAGAAAAGGTACCCACTACCACATATTCATTATTTGTTCGATCAACTTCAGGGTGCTAATGTATTCTCGAGGATTGACTTGAGATCGGGGTATCATCAGTTGAATATCCAGGCTTCAGATATTTCGAAGATGACTTTCAGGACTCGCTATGGCCATCACAAGTTTTTGGTGATATCTTTTGGGATGACCAATGCCCCAACAACCTTTAGGAACTTGATGAACAACATATTCCATCCATATCTTGATTCCTTCATCATCATTTTCATTGATGATATATTGGTGTATTCTCACAGTTGGGAGGATCATGAGTAGCAATTGAGGATCGTGCTCCAGACTTTGGGAGAGAAGAAACTATAAGCTAAATTCTCCAAGTGAGAGTTTTGGATTGATTCGGTGGAATTTTGGGCCACATGGTGTCCAGTGAGAAATTAAGGCGGAATCAAAAAATATTGAGGCAGTTTAGAGTTGGCCCAAACCTTCTACCACTACTGACATTCGGAATTTTCTAGGCTTGGCTAGGTATTATTGCCATTTCGTGGAAGGTTTTTCATCCACCACAACTCCTTTGACTAGATTGATTTAGAAGGGTTCCCCCTTCATGCGGTCTTACGAGTGTGAGGAGAGCTTTTAAAAGCTCAAGACTGCCTTGACTATAACTCCAATTCTTGTTTTACCTTCAGTATCAGGTTCTTATACAGTCTATTGTGATGCTTCATTGATTGGCATTTGGTGTGTGTTGATAAAGGAGGGTAGAGTGATTGCTTATGCTTTGCATCAGTTGAAACTTCATGAAAATAACTAATAGTGCATGATTTGGAGTTGGTAGCCATTGTTCACACACTTAATATTTGGAGGCACTATCTTTACGACGTGTCTTGTGAGGTGTTCATGGATCACAGGAGTATACAACACTTATTCAAGAAAAAAGATCTGCACTTGAGGCAAGATGGGTGGTTAGAGATTCTAAACTACTATGATATCACTATTTTTTATCATCATAGGAAGGCCAATGTAGTGGCCGATGCTTTGATAGGAAGGCTGAGATCATGGGGAGTCTTGCTTTTATCCTAGTTGGGAAGATACTTTTAGCTTTAGATGTTCCGGATTTGGCCAACAGGTTTGTGAAATTGGATGTTTTGGATCATATCCGGGTTCTTGTTTGTGTGGTTTCACGGTCTTCTTTGATTGAGTTCATCAATGCACATTAGTATGATGATCCCTACTTGCTTGTTCTTAAGGACTCGGTGAAGCACGGTGATTCCAAGGAGGTGACTATTAGTGATGATGGGCTATTGAGACTTCAGGGCATGATTTGTGTGTCCAATGTGGATGGATTACGAGAGCTAATGTCACGCCTCGAACCTAGGGGTGAGACTGGGCACCCGGTACCTTACACAATCGAGTACCAACATAACGTATTTTTTCATGTCATACTATCATAGATATCTGAGCCGGAAGGCTGCTGTGAGATAAGTAGAATACAACATGCGATACCAACTTATACATAGCACATACGGGCCTATAAGACCAAAATAACCACATGTACACTAAACATAGGCTGACAAGGCCATACAATCTTTTACGTACATGACATCTATCTACAAGCCTCTAAGAATACATAATTTTCATAAAGGTCGGGATAGAGTCCCGCCATACCAAACAATACACGTCTAAATCATACTAACCAAACAAGCAACTCCGAAGCAAATGGAGCGCACCAACATCTTCCGCTGAGATGATAGCCTACTTGAAGGGCTCTCGGCCTATCTATCGGGACCTGCAGGCATGAAACACAGTGTCCCCAGGCAAAAGGGACGTCAGTACAAATAATGTACCGAGTATGTAAGGAATGAAAATCAGTAAATAATAGACATAAGAAAAATATGGAGTAAAAGACTTGACATGTACGTTTGCATAGCTCTGTGAATCATTTCATTTTTTATAATGTCATGCATATGCGTATAAATGTCATACCATGCATAGGTATATGCGTTCATAACATCATCAAGCCTCTGAGGGCATCCCATCATATCATCTCGGCCACTGTGGGCAACATCATCAACGCATGCCAGCTGATTAGGAGGTGGTGTGTATATAATGCCGTAACCTTTTTCCATATCCCATGTACATATGTGTGTGTATATATATATATATATATACACACATATATATACGCGTATATAATGTCATCTGGTCATGGGTCAATGTACATGTATAAATGAACGCAATTCATGAGAAGTACGTTGATAAAATCTCTCAGAATGTTATAAGACCATTATGCCTCTAATTAATATCATGAAATAAACTTTATCGACTCATGTATTTTTTGAGACCCATGAATATATTATAGAATAATATGACATATGGGAATCAAGAACATAAGAACCTCTAGTATTTCTATGAATAGAGTTATTTATGGAAGTTGTGCATTTTCTCGTTTTGTTTGTATCGTATGGATCATGCCAAAACGAAAGAAGGGATAGTCATAACATACCTGGAGTAGAGAAAAATCATATAATATTCTTGGAAAAAATTACACCGTACTCCCTTAGAATCGAAAAATCTCATTGCTATAATAATATGGAGTGACTATCGTCCTTGGCTTTGTATTTTGTATACTTCATTTGACGAATGAACTTTGAAATTCCTTCAAGATAATAGTTCTTGAATTGGGATTTTTTGTAACCCACTTAGCAAATGGATTCTTGAAATTCATTTAAGATAAGAGTTCTTGAATTGGGATTTTGTGTAACACACTTAGCAAATGGATTCTTGAAATTCATTCAAGATAAGAGTTCTTGAATTGGGATAAGTATTATTTGTTATTATTTCAAGACGAGTGTAGGGATAGTATTAAGTCTTATATTTCCATGTGTTATCTTAATGGATTGCCCAAAGATAAGTCATATACAAACCTCCTCTACTTGATGCCATGTAGGGGGGGCTTTATCCCCACCTACAATTATCCACAAATCCTTAATTACATGGTTAATCTCCCATTAAACCAATAATTAACCAATTATCCACGTAATTAAGAATTATCTCAAATTACTTAAAATACTACTTATTTTTAAACACCTTAGACATTATACTATCATGTCCATGTGGTACCTTGTACGACACTAGTCCATAAATACCGGATATTATAGCTCAGACCGAATTTTATTCCAAAATGCCAAATTTCGACGAAATTCATTTTCTTCGATTTTCTTACCCTCTCACCTTCACGAATTTACTCATAACTTGTTTTAAATAGCATACTTAAAATCTCACAATAATCTCAATTCCGAACTAACGTCGATTAACTTACGACGAAACTTTATCGTACGAAAATGCGGGATGTAACATCTCATTTCCGAGCTTCCATTAATTTATTTATGGCGCACTTTCACGTACGAAAATATGGGGTGTAACAACTAATTCTTGTGGTGGCATATAGTTTGCGGTATTTAATTCATCCGGGCGCCGTGAAGATGAACCATAATTTGAAGCAACAGTACTAGTGGAGAAGGATGATGAAAGATATTGTGGAGTATGTGGCTTGGTGTTTGTATTGTCAACAGGTTAAATATGAGCATCAAAGACTGGGTGTTTTCTTTAGAGGCTTGATATTCCAAAGTGGAAGTGGGAGCGTATCACTATAGATTTTATAGTTGGACTTCCATGGACCTTGAGTAGAGTCAGCACTGTGTAGGTCACTGTGGAAGACTGACCAAGTCTGCACACTTCATTCTAGTCGTGACTACCTACTCTTCAGAGCAGTTGGCACGAATTTATCTTCATGAGATTGTTGTTCTTCATAGTGTGCCGGTGTCAATTAATATGTGATATGTGCATGAAGTTCACATTAGATTTTTGGATATCCATGCAGCGTGAGTTGGGAACATAGGTCGAGCTGAGTACGATATTTCATCCCTAGACGGACGGACATGTTATGTGCCTGTGTTATTGATTTTGAGGGTTCTTGAGATTAGTTTCTACCGCTAGCAGAATTCTTCTACAACAATAGCTATTAGACGAGCATCCAGATGGCTCTGTACGAGGCCCTATATGGGAGACAATGTCGTTCTCCGCTTGGTTGGTTTGAGTTTGGGGAATCTAGGTTGTTGGGCACTAATTTGATCTGTGATGCTGTCACGACCCAAGTTCTCCCTCCATGTACTGTCGTGACGACACCTAGTCTCTACGACTAGGTAAGCCTAATATTGCGGAAATGAAATGGAATCACAAAGATAATAGCCAACAAATATAGTTAATAAGTAGAAATGGTGCCGTTCGGCATATACAATAATCACTCTTCCTAAAGCCCGGATTATCGTAATGTCACAAGATTCTAAGTGTTTCTACTGCTCTATACATCAATGACTGACGAAAACAAGGGGAAAGTTAACACAAGGGAATCAAAGGGGACTCCAAGGTCTGCGGACGCGGGAAGATGTACCTTGAAGTCTCTTGAGGCAGCAACCACACAGCTAGACTCGAGGCTGATAGCTAGTACTTGGATCTGCACACGAAAAACATGTGCAAGAAAGGGCATGAGTACACCACAGCGGTACCCAGTAATTGCCAAGCCTAACCTTGATCGAGTAGTGACGAAATCATGTCAGGGCCCTACTGGTATAAGTATAATGAGATAAGATAGAAAGAAATATACAGTAAAGTAAATACGAAAATCTATCAGGAATAGAATTCAATGAAAGCCAACAGCTTATAAGACAGTTGTAGCAACAGGGGATCTCCCGGGATACCTTCCCGTAGTCCCAAACGTAAATGTGCAGGGGGATCTCCCGAAATACCGTTCCATAGTCTCAAAGTAAATATGCAGTGTTCAGGGAACTCCCAGAATACCGTTCCGTAGTCCTAAAGTAAATATGCAATACAGGGGGATCTCCCAGAATACCATTCCGTAGTCCAAAGTAAATATGCAACCCAAACAATATAAATAATAGTCACAACAAGAAAATCTATAGTTTGGATTAAGTTCAAATCAAGAAAACCAGGTAATTTCACTAAACATGTTGCACAAAGTTCAAATAGGCAGTTAAAACACATAGGCATGCTTTCCTAATCTATACAGGATAGTACATATGTTATTGTAATTAAAACAAGGAGAGAAAACGGGTTATGACTTAGTGAAAAATGGAGTTTTACAACAAATATCCCGTGTACGTACTCGTCACTTCACGTACATTATGCTCATATATAAAACAGTACCAAATCCTAAGGGGGGTTCCCCACACAATGTTAGGCAAGCCACTTACCTCGATCCAAGCTCAATCAATCTGAAACAATGTTGTTTCCATGAATATCCGAATCTGGATGACTAGCCAAATCAATTACATAACGTAAATATAGCTACAATCAACCGATCTAGCTAATGAAATCAAAGCTAAGGCAAGAAAATAGAAAAACGCCCAAAAATCCTCCCCGAGCCCACATCCTGGAATCGGGTAAAAGTTACAAAATACGAACACCCAATCACTCATGAGTCTAACCATATTAAATTTACTCAAATCCGATACCAAAATCTCGATCAAAACCCCAAATTTCGCCCTAAGAACTTTTTTCAAATTTCTCCAAATTTTCACCCCAAATCCGAAATTAAATAATAAAATTATGATAGATTAGTGGGATATAACCAAAATCAAGTTACGAAATCATTACCCAACTGATATTGCTGAAAATCCCTCAAAATCTCATCCAAATCTGAGCTCCCAAACTCAAGTTTTGATAAAAAATAGCTAACCCTCGATTTTGAAATGTTTATATATGCCCAGGTGCTCACACTACGCGATCGCAGAAAATCAAATGTGATTGCGTAGAACAAAATTCCAGCCTTTTAAAAACATACTACGCGAATGCGGATACATGCTCGCTAATACGTACCACTGCCCAGTTGACCTATGTGATCGCGATACACACAATACGACCACGTAGAGCAAATCCTTACACTACCCAGCCTCCTCTCTTTAGCAGTGTCAATGCGGAAGGGCTATGCATTCGCGTATAGATGGTTATGCAAACATCGCGATCACGGAGGAGTACTTGAGATCGCATAGAACAAAAAGGGGACTGCCCAATCCAAAGCTCCACAATCACGTCTTTCCCAACACGATCGCACAAGAGAAACCCCGAATTGAAAACACTAGAAATTATGTAATTCTTCCGAGTCCAAAACAAGTTCGTTAAGCGGGTTCGTTAAAACACCACATCAAACAACGCTAAAAACACAAATCATTCTCCGATTCAAACTGAATGAACTTGAAACTTATAAATTCGACATCGGATGTCGAAACCAACCAAACCACGTCCGATTGAACCCAAATTTTGCACACAATTGATATTCAACAATACGTACCTTCTCCAACTTCCAGAATTAGAATTTGACCCCGATAACAAAAAATCTACTACCAATCCGAAACTCCAAAAATTCGTTTTTCGTCATTTCAAGCCTAAATGAGCTACGGGCCCCAAAAAGCAATCCGAACATGCCCCTAAGCCCAAAATCACCAACAAGGCTAACAGAATTGATAGAATTCTATTCCGAAGTAGTCTTCATATAGTTCTAACTACGGTCCAAGTTTTAAGACTTAAGCTCCTATTTAGGGACTAAGTATCCCGAAACACCTCAAAAACCAAAACGAATCTTCTCGACAAGTCACAGTAGCAGAAATAGATACGGTGAAAGTAGTTAATGGGGGATCAGGGATCTAACTCTCAAAACAACCTACAGATCATTACATTGCCTTGGAAAAGGTGGAGTTGATTCAGGATCTGCTTTATACAGCATAGCCTAGGCAGAAGAGTTATGATGATACGAGGGCTCGTGATTTGGAATTCATGGTGGGTGAGAGGGTTCTACTTAGATTTTCACCTATGAAGGGTGTGATGAGGTTTGATAAGAAGGGTAAGTCGATCCCTCGCTATATTGGTCCTTTTGAGGTTCTTGAGAGAGTGGGTGAGGTGGCCTACAGACTTACATTGCCACCCAGCTTATTGGGAGTTCACTCGATGTTCCATGTTTCCATGCTCTAGAAGTACTATGGTGATCCTTCACATGTATTAGATTTCATCTTAGTGCAATTGGATAAGAAATTGACTTATGTTGAGGAGTCGGTGGCTATCTTGGACAGGTAGGTCCGAAAGTTGAGGTCGAAGAACATTGCACCAGTGAAGGTTCAATGGAGAGGTCAACTAGTTAAGGAGGAAACATGAGATACCAAGCATGATATGCGGAACCGTTATCCTCATCTTTTTGGCACTTCAAGTATGTTTCTATACTCGTTCGAGAACGAACATTTATTTAAGAGGGGGAGAATGTAACGACTTTGCTGATCATTTTGTGTATTTGAGTCTCCTTTACCATTTTAAAGCTTCCTACATATGTATTTGAGGTTTTATGATTTGTGGTGATGGTTAGTTTTGTTTCGGGAAGGTTTTTGGTTGAATTGGATCAATTGGTTCATAGTTTGGAAGCTTAAGTTGGAAGTATTGATCGAGGTTTGAATTTTGTGAAAACAACCCCAAAACTGTATTTTGATGATTATAATAGGTTCATAGGGTAATTTTGGACTTAGTTATATGTCCGTAATTGAATTTGGAGATTCCTAGGTTGAATTGGCTGTTTACGCTAAAAGTTAGCAATTTGAAGATTTAGAAATTTCCTAAGTTTGGCCATTGGTTGAATTTATGAATATCGGGTTTGAATTTTTGTGTAGGGTCATGTAATAGTTCTATTTTTTCATTTGGGACTTGTCTACAAATTTTGGTTTCATTCCGAGTTAGCTTGATATAAATCGCACATTTGGTTGTGATTTTAGCGATTCTTGAGTTTTTTTGTGAATTCTATGGGTTTTGGTGTCCAATTAATGGTTTCAGATGATGTTTTGGTATTTGGAGATCACGAGAGAGTTCGTATGATGTCTTTACACTTGTGTGGATGTTTGGTGTGGAGCTCCGGGTGGCTCGGGTGAGTTTCGGATTGGTTTGGACTTTTTTCAAGTTGCTGGTTTGTCGGTGTTGTAGTTATCGCTATTGTGAACACCAATTCACAATTGCAAAGGGGGCAGGGGGTGTCATGTGTCGCAAATGTGACACCTTGATTGCATTTGTGAAATTAGCACTGGACTTGGGCAGGTCGCTTTTGCGAATAGGCTGCAATCCCAATTGCGAAGCTCATGTCGCAATTGGGAAATCTCTATGGGATGACAGGGTTCACTTTTGTGATCCCTTTGTCACATTATCAAGGGGTCGCATTTGCGATATCCGCAGTTGAACATAACGTTGGATTTTGAAACTTAGTCTCATTTTATCATACTTTTTGGAGCCCTGGACTCGGTGGGAGGCGATTTTAGGAGGAGATTTTCATACAAAGCTATTGGGTAAGTGATTTTGACTCAATTTTATTATATAACATGATGATTTATGAGATATAACAGCTAAATCACGAGATTGAAAGAGATTTTTTGGGGAATTTTCTTATGTTTTGAAAAGTAAAAATTAGAGATTTAAGAGTCGAAGTGGACTCGGATTTGAAAACCAAACTCATATATGGACTCATGGGGTTATGTGTTACACCCCATATTTTCGTATGTGAGAATATTCGTAAGTCAATTGGTGTAAGATAAAAAATGAGATCATCCTTGAAAGTACATAATGTAAGTTAATCATGTTACCGTGGGGGTTTCAAATATTTAAGATCATGAATAACAAGTACCAAGAGTGTTGGAAGGCTTAGAAGCTAAATGAATTGAAGAAAATAAGTTTCGTCGAAAGTCGACAAGCGGGGAAAGTTATAACGAATGCTTTTGGTGTGAGACTAGGATTCTTAATATGATAAGGAGGTTATGTTATGAGTTAGTTTAGTTGTATGAAAGACGTTTGTTAATTTTTGAAGTCAAGCAAGTCATGAAACAAAAGTTGGCAAAGGTCATCACAAGCTACATTCATAAATATGCTGAAAATTATGTCAAATGTAGCGGAGCGTTTCTCCCAATATACTCGGAATTACGGGATGATCCACATATAAAATTGAAGATCTATGAGTCTATCTTTTAACGCATTAAAAGTTTTGTCGATACAACATCGGAGTAGAGAGATGTTTTCAGTTTTGCGAGACTGCACAGAGTGCATAGCTGACAAGTAGGTGTATCACTAAAGCTTTTTGAGCAATACAGTTTTTGTGTTACATGAGGTCTTTTTGGGACATATTATATACAAAAATTAAGGTCTTGGAATCTAGTTTCCAACGCACTAAACCGTTCTCTCATATGATACCCGGATAAAAAGTTATAAGCATTGGAAGAAGGACCAATGCTAGGGTGCCAAGTAGCACTTTTTTGACTTTTCAACAAAATGGGATATTTACATCCCTTATCTCGTCTCTTTCCCCATTTTTTCAGAGAGCACGACCAAATAACACCTCTAACCTTCCCCTAAAGCTCTCCACAAGGTTTTCCAATAATATTATCATCCGGGATACGAAATCAAGTAGCGATAACATTAAAACGATCCCTACGACGTAAGTATCGCTATACCACCTCTCTTGTTTCTTTGTAGTTCGATTTTTGCAAGGTACTTCATAGTTAAGAAACGTATAATTTCTGTAATTAAGTGTTTAAATATCAAGGAAGGTTGATAAATAGGTTTTCTAATAGGTAGAACTCACGGGACGGTGATTGAAAGCCGTGAGTTCGATTTTTTTCCACTTTTAGTGGGCTGTTTTGTAGTCCATTTATGTTGGCCTATTTTGCTGCTGATTTATGGAGTTTGGAAGGATAAAAGGGCGTGGAGAAACGTGACATGTGGTAGGGTAGTAGGTTGGTCGCTCGTTGTTGTAATTTCAGGCTAATTGACAACTTGTTGATTGGGTATGTTATGGTATATTTGGGGGGTTTTTGTATTGAAGGTCCCGAAGTGTAATTAGGTTGGTTTTGAGTTACTGATTGTATTGTGTTTGTATCTCACCTATAGTAGGATTGAGGGAGCAGTAAAATCAGGGGAAATGCTGCCCGTTTTATTTTAGAATCGAGTTATCGTTTGAGATACGTAATACACTAGTGCCATCTAAGTCGTACATGTATTTCTTTATTATAGGGTTGGCACGCTAGTTATCATAAGCTTGTTGTGGAGTTGCACTGACGACTTGAGGTATGTTAAGGCTATCCCTTCATTCCTTTTGGCATTATCAATATGATACAACGAAATGAGAAAGCATGCAACTTTCACAAATGATTCTATTATTAAAAGTACTAGGGTTTCCTATGTTCTGGATTCCCCATATGTCCTACTATCATATCGTTTGTTCATGGGTCTCGCGACATTTTGAGAAATCTTACTGACTTACTTCATTATGCACTGCATTCATTTATACATTTACATTGACCCATGACCAGATGGCATTATATACGCATATATTATATGTATGTGGGATATGGGAAAATGTTATAGCATTATATATGCACCACCACCTGATCAGCTGGTGTATGTTGATAATTTTGCCCACAGTGGCTGAGATGATATCATGGGATGCCCTTAGATTCTTGATGATGTTATGTATGCATATACCTATGCATGATATGACATTTATACGCACATACATGACATTATAAATGTTTCATGATTCACAGAGTTATTCAGACTTACAGGTTGAGTCCTTTACTTTATGTTTCTTTCATGTCTTTTACATACTGCTTTCATGCCTTACATACTCGGTACTTTATTTGTACTGACATCTCTTTTGCCTGGGGACGCTGTGTTTCATGCCCACAGGTCCCGATAGACAGGTTCACAGTCCTCCTAGTAGGCTATCAGCTTAGCGGAAGGTGTTGTTGCACTCCATTTGCTCCGGAGTTGCCTATTTGGTCAGTATGATTTGGACATGTATGGTATGGTGGGGTCCTGTCCCGACCTTTATGACATTTATGTACTCCTAGAGGCTTGTAGATAGAAGTCATGTATATGGATACTTGTATTATCATGTCAGCCTTATAGGCCCGTATGTCGCATGCATAAGCTGCTATATAATGTTGGGTCATCCCATGTCGAGTATTCTCTTGCATTTTATTCTAGTTATCTCAAGATAGCCTTTCCAGCTCATTTACCTTTGATAGTATGATACAAAAGATATATTACGTTGGTACTCGGTTGAGTAAGGTACCGGGTGCCCGTCGCGGCCCATCGGCTTGGGTCGTGACAGAAGTGGTATCTAAGCAGTTCCCCTCTTACCTTCACGAATTTACTCATCACTTGCTTGAAATAGCATAATCCTTATAATCTCCAAATAATTTTTTCCTTGGACTGATGTCAGTTACCTTACGACAAATTCAACATACAATATTATAGGGTGCAATATCGTCGTAATTTAATATTGTAAAGCATAACATCATCGTAATGTAATACTACAAGGCGTAACATCATTGTAATATAATACTGCAGGACGTAACATCATGCTAATATTGCATAATACCGAGACTTCGTTCGAACATACCAACAAGTCCTAAAACACGATGAGAACTCGATCTAAGCCTCAAATCAAATCAAACAACACAAAAACCAAGAATCGTACATAGATTTAATTTTAATGAACATCCAACTTCTAAAACTAATGCCGAAACATACTAAATCAACTCTGAATGACCTCAAATTTTGCACACAAGTCATGAATGACACAACAGACCTATCCCAACTTCTGAAACTGAAATCTAGATCTGATATCAATAAATTTAATCCTCGGTCAAACTTCTCAATCTTCCAAACCTTCAACTTTTCAATTGTCGCCAATTCCAGCCAAAATGACTTATGGACCTCCAAAGCAATATCCGGACATATACCTAAGTCCAAATTACCATACGAAGCTATCGAAACTAACAAAACTCTATTCTGGAGTCATCTACACAAAAGTCAAATTTCGTTCAACGCTTTCAACTTAAGCTTCCAACTTGTCCTAAAAAGGTGATCACTGAATTTTCTCTCTCTAGAATAGGCGAATTCTAGCATTAAGGCAGAATTCCACCGAATGCGCACAACTCCACTGTCTGACGCTGGAATCCCACCGAACCTGATCCAAAAGAAGTGCAATCTAAATGTGCATAAATCCCAGCTGGAATCGTCCCAAAACTCGAGCGCGGCTGTCGTTGCTCTATGAAATGGCGCAGAGATCAACCAAATCAATTCTGGGCCAAATCGAGCAATTCCAAGTGGTAAAGATTCTTCCCCAGGTCTAGATCTATCTCCCTGCCAATCTTCAGAGCTTTTCACTGTGGGAATTGAGAGTTCCGACCTTCTACAAATTGCAGGCGAGCACACAGTGGCCGAAGAAGATGAACCCGGTATCCAAAAGAAAAAAACCAATGCGAAATAGTTTTTGCAGGTCTATAGATCATTTCTGAACAATCACAACAAAACTTCATCGAGCCAAACTCCACAACAATTCAAAAAATGATTACTGCAACTCCGAGCATTGCAGGTCTTCGACAAAATGTCTCAACCAGTTCCACCAGCCCAATTATGACTCAATTGGATGGAAAAGACCTCCTACATGTTCCTAAAGCTCGTCAGCATATTCCAATCCAATCATAACCTCAGAACAATGGTGATCGATCAAATTCTTCTCTTCAGCTATGCAGATCGTCGACAATGGAGTTCCACTTGTTCCAAATTCTCAAAAACACGTTGCAATGTCTCATGTGGTTAGAGAGAAGTTAATTGATTCGCCTCATGTCAATCAAATTGAGCCAATCTCTTCATCCCCAAAAGAGGCACCTTCAGGTAGTGTTCCTGCAATTCCTCTGCTCGATCAAGCTGGAAAGACCAATGAACTCTCACCTCCTATGCTCCATAAATCTACTATTTCTTCAGTACTCCCTACTTCTAATGCACCCACAAATCAAACTCAATCCATACTGGCCAACACCATTATCCCTCCCTCATCTACATCAAAAGAAAATGCGACTGAAATTGCACCTGGGAATAGCACCTCCTAAACACAATCCCAGCCCTCTCATACTCCAAAACCATAAGCTTTCATTAAAGTATCCTCCAAATTTGATAAACCACCCACTCCACAAAACCAAACACCTCCTACAAGCTAACACCAAAGCACCAATAACTCTAATCCACGTCTCAAGGAAATCAATACTCAAGCCAAAAAGTATCCAACACCCCTGCTCCACACTACCTACAATCACACACTCTCTAGCCACTAAACTCAAAGCCAAGAAAGCTGAAGTCACAGCCCCAATTTAGTTTACCCCACCTAAGATTACCACTAAATAAGGACAACCAGCTATAATATTCACCAGAAAAGACTACATGGTTACTTTAGCGAGCAGGTTCCAATACACAATCATAGGAAAATTCAGTAATATCATGCCTAGGATGGAGTTGATTAGAAAAGCTTCATTGCTCAGGCTGAACTCAAAGGAGGGGTCAAAATTGCTCATTTCAATGCTAGGAATATTTACATTGACCTTGACAATGAATATGACCATAATACTGTGTGGATAAAATAGTACATGTTCATTAAAGGCCAAAGAATGGAGCTACAGGCATGGTCCCCTAACTTCAAGGCTAATGAGGATTCACCTATTGTTCCTCCATGGGTGATAATTCCAAAATTACCATGGCACTTACTACATGGAACTTCTCTCAATTCTATTGTCACCTATTGGAAAGGTTATGCATTTGGATGTGGCTTCAATGTAGAAGACTAGTGTAGTGTTGCAAAAGTTAAAATACAGGTGGACATAACAAAAGGAAAGACCTCACCATGTATGGGCTGGTTTTGATGAAAATTAGGATGGTAATGGAGATGGAAACTTAATGGAAGTAGTCTATGAGGACTTACCTGCTTACTGTCTGTATTGCAAACATTTGGGCCATAATGCTTCACAATGTCCAACTAAGAAAAGCGAAGAGGAGAAAAAGAAGGAATAAATCTCAGAACTATCAACCTCCAATGAGAAACAGAACAACCAAAACATCATCAATAGCAATGACACACAGCAACAGTAAAGGCAGACCAAACAAGTGCAAAGCAAAGATCAGAATACTCAGCAAAAGCAGGTGAATATGGACCAAAACAAGGATAAAATCATAAGTACCAGCCATATTAGTGCAACAACACAGATAACAAAGGATAACCATTCCAATGATCAATAGCAATCCCATAAGAAGAAAGGCTTTAGAGGGAGGATCTACAGAAGCAAACAGCCCAGAAACAAGCAAAATAAAGAATCAACTGTTGAAGTTCAAGCACCTACAGTCATTCAGGCTGCAGGCATGGTTTCTTATATCCAAAACATCCCCTAGATAATCTAGAAAGTGTGAAGACTGATGGTGTGCCTATGCACAATGCAAATCCCCCTCCCATTCCCATTGATGTTGTTGAAGTCAGTAGAGGTGAGGTAAAATGTCAGGATGAACCCTTAGTGAATCATGTAGGGGATCTAATAGGGGTGGGTATTCCTCATATTGTTGAGGCACCTAGTAACCTTAGCTTGGACCTTATCCCCCCTGCTAATCAGAGGGACTCAGGAAATTTGACGGAATCTTGTCAACCTACTGGTATTGATGAAGATCAAGGGAGCACTGTTGATAGAGGTAAAGCTCTGGTGGATTCTCAACCTTCCATTTAAAATCTTAAAACCAATCCCAACCATAAAAAGAGAAGGCAAAAATAATCAGCCTTAGCCAAAGAATTGGCTATCACTACTAATGACAATCCCACACAGTCCACAATGAATAAAAATGCTTCCTCATCTATGGCAAAGAAAGTAGGAAATGAGCCATATGTATCACCCTCACCTCAATCTGAGGCAGTACGTACTATGGTTTATGCTGCACCTTCACCTATGCAAAGGAAGCAAGAAATGTGATAGAGAAGAACCAACAAAACCTATCAGAGGAAGTAGGAGCTGTGTTGCATGTAGCACCCTCACCTATTGTCAAGGCAGTAGGAACTGGGCCATATGTAACACCCTCACCTCTCACAGAGGAAGCATGTACTATGGCTCATGTTGCGCCCTTACTTAGGCTTGAGGAAGCAAGTACTGCAACACATATGTCACCCTCACCTTTGATAGATCAAAGCCAGTTGAACAAGTTATCCCCTTCAAACCTGCAGGAGGATGAATATTTACATATTCAATCTGAAGAAGAAATTGATTTTGGTGATGAAGCTGATGAAGATTTGGAGAAAGATGATACTTGTAATCACCTTCTTACTCCTTTCAATGGTGATCCAGAAGCCACCAAGGTTTTAAACTCCCAGAACCTCTCCCCCAGAAATAAACCAGTACCCTACCTTACCAGAAGCAAAGCAACTAGTTCCAAAGTCCTACCAAAACACATAATCCCAAAGCATTTTTAATTATTAGTACAATCACTTGGAATGCAAGGGGCATCAGAACTTGTGGTGCCATTGAAAGACTCAGAACCTTAAAACACCTTCACAAACTTTCCCTCGTATCTGTTCTAGAACCATTTCTTGACAACACTCACCTTAACAACTATAAAATCCAACTGTTAATGCAAAACTCAGCTTCCAATATCAACAATAAAATATGGATCTTCTGCAATCAAGAAATCAATGGTACAGTCATTACTCAGGATGAGCAACAATTAACAATAAAGCTCTAGTATGTGGAAGCAGTAGATCCATTTTGGATCACAGTTATGTATGCTAAGTGCAAAGCCATTCTAAGGAGACTTCTATGGGACACTTTGAGACATCAATCAACTTCATGCACAATCCCTTGGTGTGTGATTGGTGATTTCAATGTAATTTCTTCCATAGGGGAAAAGATAGGCGGCATTCCCTATCAAATGAACAAAAGTATGGATTTCCTAAGTATGAATGAAGATTGTGGCTTGGTGGATCTGGGATTCTATGGTCTTAAATTCACTTGGTCTAATGGAAGAGCACCAGATTCTATTATTTGAAAAAGATTAGACAGGGGTCTAGTGAATGACAATTGGCCGACTTTTTTTCCTGTTGCCACTATTACCCACCTACACTCAATAGGCTCTAATTAAAACCAATATTGATGGAGATGAATGTGAGATAAGACACAAGCAAAAAATATTTTAAGTTCCTCAATTTCTAGGTAGATAATGCAAGATTTCTGCCACCTGTCCAGGACATCTAGAACCAGGAAGTTAAAGGTAATACTATGTGGATATTTCACCAAAAACTCAAAGTTGTGTCAAAAGCTTTGAGCATTTGGTCAAGACAAGAATATGGGGATATTTTTCAGAAAGCAAAGGACTAGGAACAAATGGTCAAATAGGCAGAAGAGAAGTGGATAAAGATAAATGATGCTACTGATAGAATGGCATTTCAAGAAGTGATAGGACAATATGTTAAGTATATGAAATTAGAGGAATCCATTTTGAAGTAGAAAACTCAGCAACACTGGTTCAAAGAAGGTGATGCAAATTCAAGATATTTCTATAGTCTCTTAAGAGGAAGAAGAAAAAAACTATCCATCCATAAGATCAAAGACATAGAAGGCCAGTGGGTGCAGGGGGGATGAGAAAATTGGAGAAGCTTCCTGTGAGTACTTTCAGAACCTTTTGATAGAAATTGAAGGTACAATTAGAGAGGATCTTATCACCTGTATTCATCTCTAATAATAGATGAAGACAATGAAATCCTTACCAGGGATCCAACTATTGAAGAACTAAAAGTAGTGGTCTTCTCAATAAACCCAAACAGTGTTGCAGGTCCAGACGGCATGAATGGGAAATTCTTCCAGACTTGCTGCGACATCATCAAAATAGACCTCCCGCAAGTTGTATTAGCCTTTTTTGGTAGTGATGAGATGCCAAAATACATGACCAGTACCTTCCTGGTTCTACTTCCAAAAGTGAAATTCCCCAACTCCCTCAATGAGTTCAAGCCAATCAGCCTCGACAACTTCATCAATAAAATCATCTCTAAAGTCATATGTTCCAGATTGGTAACCATTCTACCCAGAATTATCTCAGCCAACCAATATGGATTTGTCAAAGGTAAGAACATTTCTGAGAATATTATGCTTGCACAGGAAATTATGCAAGGCATAAAAACCCCAAATTCAGGGTCTAATGTGGTGATAAAGTTAGACATGGCCAAAACTTATGATAGAGTTTCATGGAATTTCACATGCATTATGCTAAGAAGGTTGGGCTTCAGTAAAATGATTATAGGCATGATATGGAGGACCATGTCCAACAACTGGTACGCAGTTATCATTAATGTCAATAGATGTGGTTTTTTCCATTCAACCAGAGGTCTCAAGCATGGAGATCCATTGTTCCCATCCCTATTTATCATAGGAGCAGAACTCCTTTCTAGAATGCTGAACACGCTTACTCATGACCGATTTTTCAATGTCTTCTATATGAAAAAGAGGGGTCCATAGATCAATTATCTATGCTTTGAAGATGGAATCATTATCTTCACTTCAGGAGGTAGAGCATCATTGCAAAAAATCATGGAAGTCCTCAGTACATATGAGGACATTTCTAGGAAGCAAATCAACAGAAACAAAAGTCATTTCATGGTTTCTCCTTGTGACTTTTCTGCAACCATCAGAAGAATTCAACAGGTTACAGGTTTTACCAAAAAAGACTCCCTCATTACTTACCTAGGATGCCCCTTATTCATAGGAAGGATGAAAATAATCTACTTCAACACCATGGTATCCAAAGTAGTGAGCAGAATCAGAGGATGGCAGAGCAGAATTCTTTCATATGGGGTAGAGCAACATTGATTAAATATATGATGAAGTCTCTCCCTACTCATCTCCTCTCAGCATTATCCCCTCCCAAAATAGTGCTAAGACTGATTGAAGAACTAGATGCAACTTTTTCTGGGGTATGGACAAAGATAAGAAAAAGTATCACCGGGTTTCTTGGTAGAAACTCTCCTTCCCGCTCATTGAAGGAGGAGTTGGATTTAGATCTATGGAAGACATATACAGAACCATGGAGCTCAATAATGGTGGATCTTTAAAACTAAACAGTCTTTGTGGAAAAGTTTCCTTAGAGCAAAGTATTGTCAAAGATCAAATCCTATTTCCAAAAAGTGGCACTTAGGGTAGTCACAAGCATGGAAGAAAATGATGCTCAACAAAAAAGAAGTTAAGAAGCACATACAATGGAGATTGCATTCTGGAAACTACAGCTTCTGGTGGGATAACTGGTTGGGAACAGGTGTCTTGGCTCAACACAGAACAGAAGGAGGCAGACCGGGAAACATCACTGTATCCCAATTCTGAGAATCTAGGCACTAGAATTTGCAGAAGTTGAATGATATTGCACCTGTCCATAAAATTGCCTCCATACTTCACACCCCAATTTACCATGATCCAAATACCCTTGACTAGGCTATCTGGATTCCTAATGACAATGGAAACTTCACCTACTCATCAGCTTGGGAAGTAATCATAAAGAAGAGGCCCGTCAGTTTTACTAACAAAATGACTTGGCACAAAAAAGTACCCTTCAAATGGTCGTTTTGCTTATGGAGAGCCATGAGAAACAAATTACCAACAGATGATAGGGTTTTTCTATTTAGCAATCCTACTGTTTCCAGATGTGTGTGTTGTCAAAGATATGGTGTTGAGAGTGTGGAGCACATATTTAGCACAGGGCATTTTGCAGCAATAGTGTGGAGAAGATTTGGAGGAGTTATTGGTATCCAAACAGCAGCACTACCTTATAGACTACTCCTAATGAAATGGTGTCTACTTAAAAGACAAAATGCAGTCCAGAAACCCTTGCTTGACACTACCCCTATCATCATCAGTTGGAACCTACGGAAAAATTGATGCAATGCAAAATATGGTGCCAAACAGTCCTTCTTGACTAGAGTATTGTTTGTCATCAATTATGATATCCAACTCCTTATCAAAAACAACTACCTATCCGTTAAATGGCCACTTCAATGGACTGAATTGTACCAATTGAAGATATATCTCATTATACAAATGTTTAGCAAGTTACCTAGAGGAATCTAGCACAAGAATTTGTTAAAATCAATAGTGATGGCAGTGCACTTACAAACCCAGGGAAGATAGGTGTTGGGGCCATCATCAGGGATCAGAGGGGTACATTTATCCATGCCTTAGCAGGTCCATTGGGTGAAGGTACCAACAATCAAGCAGATATAGAAGGAGCAATAATTGGGATCACATAGTGCCTGGACAATGGTTACACCAAAGTGCAACTTAAAGCAAACTCAGCTCTACTCATTCATTGGCTCACCAATGAGACTACACCACCATGGCCACTGGAAACATTGCTATTGAAACTAAAGTAGCTATGTGATCAATGTGCAGCAATCAGCTTCTCTCATGTCTATAGAGAAGCGAACCGTCCAGCAAACTCATTGTCAAGCTCAGACATAGTCTCACAATACTCACCAACTTCAATTCTCTCCAATCACTTCCCAGTCAAATCAGAGGTCAAATCCAACAGGACTTTATTGAAACACCAGCATTCAGACATAAGAAAACAAATAAAATCATCATCTCACCACACCTATCCCCTCCTTATACTTCTCATAGGTATGGATGACAGTCACACAACAATGAGAGCAGACCTAATTGTCCAAGATCGAATGAGTTACAACAACAAAGATACCAGTAGCACCAAATGCTACAACAGCAGCCTCAACAGATAAGCACTTTATGTGTCCAGCAGGTTTTTACTAACTAGTTTGTTCCTTTTTGCATGTACATGGTTCCATCTCAGTATATTGGTATGTATTCAAGGTATGGTAATAGCACTTCATGTGCTCAATATGTTGAATGAATATCAATATACATGGGACACCCAGGCCCAATCCTTTCTAAATTTAGGGCACCTTAATGGCAGATTAGCTTCCTATAGCTCATGTTGCCCACTCTCTTCTCTTAATAAATTTGTGTGGCCATTGCATTCCTTGTCTTTGGGAAATGTTATAGATGACATACGACTTCAATCCAAAAGCAGCAGTTTTTCTGAATTTTTGGAGTTGTTTGGGCAGTCTTTGGCACATCTCTTAGCAACTGTTTGGGCTATCTTCATAATGACTTCCAACTATGTTCAAGCTAATATGAAGATAACTCTGATGTATCCTTCACCCTATCCACTATGCTGGTTTTGCCTTTTCACATAGGGAGAATTAGTGTTCATTTGTATCATAGGAGCAAATGTATATAGGAGAAGTTCCCCAACTCTAGTCTCATAGTTGGCCTAACTTTACTTGGTTTTTGTACATCATTAGGCTACCATTTTTGGTTAGCAAAATGGTACCCTCATTTAGGTCTAACTTCACATACTTGTAAGGTATCAAATGGCTATAGATTTAGTAGTCATCAGGTATCATCATTTTATCTGGAGGTAAGGTTTATGTCCCCTCCTTTTTATACTTTAGCTTTATATATATGAAAACCAGCCTTAGGCACAATGCCTTGTGGACTTTTATTAAATAAAAAGCTTCCAACTTTGGGACTAAGTATCCCAACTACACTGAAACTCACCAGAAACCCAAACCAACCACCCCAGCAAGTCACATAACCACAATATAACATAGAGGAGGCAATAAATAGGGGATCGGGGGTAAAAAAAACTCAAACTGACTAGCCAGGTCATTATATCCTCCCCCTCTTAAAACTAACATTCGTCCTCGAACGATTGTAAAGACATACCTAATGTGGTGAACAGATTAGGATAATGGCTACATATATCATGCTCGGTCTCTTAAATCACCTCCTCGATTGGTTGACCCCTCCACTGAATCTTCACTGAAGCAATGTTCATTGACCTCAACTTTCGGACATGCCTGTCCAAGATAGTCATCGGCTCCTCAACATATGTCAAATATGTGTCCAATTGGACTGAGCTGAAATCTAAAACATGGTACGGATCACCGTGATACTTTTGGAGCATGGAAACATGGAATACTAGATGAACTGCAGATAAAGTAGGTGGCAATGCAAGCTTTTAGGCAACCTCTAGATGAACTGCAAATAAAGTAGGTGGCAATGCAAGCTTGTAGGAAACCTCTCCCACTCTCTCATGGATCGCATAAGGACCAATATACCTAGAGCTCTACTTGCCCTTCTTCTCGAACCTCATCACACCCTTCATGGGTGAAACACAGAGCAAAACTCGCTCTCCAACCATAAATGCAACATCACGAACCTTCCAATTGGCATTATTTTTCTGCCTAGACTGTGTTGTACGAAGCCGATCCTGAATCAACTTGATATTCTCCAAGGAATCTCGAACCAATATATGCCCAATAATTTATCCTCACCTGGCCCAAACCACCTAATTAGAAATGGCATCACCTCCCATATAGGGCCTCATAAGGAGCCATCTGAATACTCAATTGGTAGTTGTTGTTGTAGGTAATATTTGCAAGTGGCAAGAACTGATTCCAAGCACCCCCGAAATCCATAACACAGGCATGAAGCATATCCTCGAAGATCTGAGTGGTACGCTCGGGATGTCTGTTTGTCTGGGGTGGAATGATGCACTCAACTCAACCAGTGTGCCTAACTTACATTGTACGGCTCTCTAGAAGTGCGATGTAAATTGCGTGCCCCGGTCAGAGATAATAGATATCGGCATACCATGAAGTCGAACAATCTCGCGAATATAGATTTGAGCCAGCTACTCTGAAGAATAGGTAATCACCACCGAAATGAAATGAGCCGACTTGGTCACCCTATCCATAATTACCCATACAGCATCAAATTTTTTCCGAGTCTGTGAGAGCCCAACAACGAAATCCATGGTAACACACTCCCATTTCCACTCGGGAATCTCAAGTCTCTAAAGCAAACCTCCTGGACTCTGGTGCTCATACTTCACCTGCTGACAATTTAGGTACCGAGCTATATACTCCACTATGTCTTTCTTCATTCTCCTCCACCAATAGTGTTGCCTCAAATCCTGATATATCTTAGAGGAACCCGGATGAATGGAATATCGCAAACTGTGGGTCTCATGAAGAATCAACTCACGTAAAACATCCACATTGGGCACACATAACCAGCATTGCATTCGCAGCACACTGTCATCTCCAATAGAAAGCTCATTGGCATCAGTACATTGTACCGTGTATTTATGGACAAGCAAATGGGGGTCTTTATCCTAATGCTCTCTGATGAAATCATATAAAGAAAATCGAGAAACCATGCAAGCAAGAACCTATCTGGGCTTCGAAACATCCAATCTAACAAACTGATTAGCCAAGGCCTGAACATCCAATGCTAATAGACTCTCTGATGCCAGTAGATATGCCAACCTACCCATACTATCTGCCTTTCGACTCAAGGCATCGATAACCATATTAGCCTTCATAGGATGATATAAAATAGCGATATTATAGTATTTAAACAACTCTAACCATCTCTGCTGCCACAAATTAAGATCTTTCTATTTGAACATATGTTGGAGACTCCGGTGATCAGTATAGACCTCACATGGGATGTCGTACAAATTGTGCCACCAAATCTTCAAGGCATGAACAATAGCTGCCAATTCCAGGTCGTGGATAGAATAAATCTTCTCATGGACCTTCAGATGCCGAGATACGTAGGCAATCACCCTACCGTCTTGCATCAACACTGCACCAAGGCCAACATGTGACACATCATAATACACAGTGTAAGACCCTAAACTCGTAGGCAACACCAACACTGGAGTTGTAGTCAAAGCAGTCTTGAGATTTTGAAAGCTCTCCTCAAACTCCCCAGACCATCTGAAAGGAGCAACATTCTGGGTCAATCCGGCCATATGTGCAACAATGCATGAGAAACCCTCTACAAAATGACAATAGTACCCCACCAAACCAAGGAAACTCTGAATCTCAGATGAAGATGGTCTGGGCCACCTCTTCACTACATCAATCTTCTTAGAACCTACCTTGATCCCCTCACTCGACACCACATGACCCAAAAACTCCACTGAATCAAGCCAGAATTCTCACGTTCAGAATTTTGCATACAACTTCTTTTCTCTCAATATAATCCGTAAATAATGCTCATGATCCTCCCGATTACGGAAGCACACCAAGATGTCCTCAATAA
Organism: Nicotiana sylvestris; assembly: GCF_000393655.2. Taxonomy (NCBI): domain Eukaryota; kingdom Viridiplantae; phylum Streptophyta; class Magnoliopsida; order Solanales; family Solanaceae; genus Nicotiana; species Nicotiana sylvestris. The sequence continues at coordinate 84,256,856 of NC_091060.1, forward strand.
ACACAATGACAAATGAATCAAAATATGGCTAGACTACACTATTCATCAGGTGCATAAATGTTGTTGGGGCGTTGATCAGTCCAAATGACATCATAAGAAACTCGTAGTTATTATATCGAGTACTGAAAGAAGTCTCCGGGATATCTGGATCCCGAATCTTCAGCTGATGATACCCTGACCACAAATCAATCTTTGAGAACACTCTGGTACCATGTAGCTGATCAAATAAGTTATCAAAGCACGGAAAATGGGTACTTGTTCTTCACTGTAACCTTGTTCAACTGTCGATAATCAATACACATGCGCATAGATCCATCCTTTTTCTTCAAAAACAAAACCGAAGCACCCCAATATGACACATTAGGCCAAAAGAAACCCTTATTGAGCAACTCTTGCAATTGCTCCTTCAACTCTATTGGGGCCATACGATATGGTGGAATAGAAACGGACTAAGTTCTCGGCAACAACTCAATACCAAAATTGATATCTCTATCGGGCGGCATACTTGGAAGATCTGCTGGAAATACATCCGAGAAGTCTCGCACTACCGAAACTGATTCGGTAGGAGTATCAGAATCGACATCTCTTATAAAGGCTAGATATTCATCACACCCCTTCTCAACCATCTGATGTGCCTTAAGGAAGGACACAACTCTACTAGAAATATAATCCAATGTACCCATCCACTCTAACTGTGGGAAACCTACTATAGCCAGTGTCATAGTCTTTGCATGACAATCCTGCCACGACCTAAACTGGAGGGTCATGACTAGCACCCGGGCCATATCTGTCGAGCACTAACGTACATTTTATCTAACCTTACTTATTATCGTTAAGAGTCGATGAGGTCAGTATAAATGGTAGAAATGGATCATGAACAACCAAAAATGAAAGATAATGACATGAACATACATAACATAGGATGACTAGACAATCAAGAAACTATATATAAGGTACGAGCTACCACGCTGCCATGAAAGACTATACAACAAAAATCAGCCGACAAGGCATACCAAGCTATACATGAGTCGACACCTGTCTATGAGCCTCTAAAGGAACATAAGTGCTGCAAAATTGCTGGAACAGGGCCCCGACATACCCATAATATCTATAACAAAAATGAATACCAAGACCGCGGCAAGTCCGGAGAAGGGATCTCGCCAAGAACCGTTGAACTGCGCAGCCTACTGTGGTGGGGGAGCTGCGTCTATCCGTCTATCAGGACCTGCAGCACGACATGCAGCGTCCACAAATAAAAAAGATGTCAGTACGAATAAAGTACTAAGTATGTAAGGTAGGAAAGCATAAGTACGAGCTGTAATGTAAACAGGAATAAAGAATATACAACATGTAACATTTGGGTACCTCTGAGGGCTACTGACATGAAATGCATGATACATACATATATATACATAAACTTTTAAAACATATGCCTCTGTGGGAATCATCGTCATCATGTCGTACTCGGCCATAATAGGCTCGGTAAAAATGTACCTGGCCATCATAAGGCTTGGTAGAATCGTACCCGACCACGTGGAGCTCGGTAAAACCCAACTGATCAGTGGTTGCACAATAGGTGTCATACCCGGCCATCTATAGCGTGGCTCGATAGACTAAAATAGATGCATATATATAATGCATGTTGGACTCATTGGAATAATATTCTAAACCTTTGAGAGTGACGAAAGGTCGGCATCCTCTGTACACGTTATTAGGACTAACTCTTCATCATGAATCTTATAAGAATCAGGAAGTACCAACAACATTGATAAAACAAGAATAAGAGAAGCAACATCAACATCAATCGCTCCATAAGAAGGGAAACAATGTAAGTACTGCTAGCTTCTAAGAGTAGAGTATCTTTGGAAGCTCATTCATTATATTATGTATAATCGGAGTCGTGCAAAAGAAGGAAAGTGATAGTCTCACATACCTTGTATATACTGCCCAACCTCAAGCTATGAAAATGTCATGACTCATTAGTCTACAATAAGAGAAATGACACTATCGTTATTGTTTAGGCATCGCAACTATTATGTATCGACCGCAACCTATTTTACAATGAAATAGACAGAACCTCCCCTATTTATATGACTTCCCACAAGTCAAAACAATAACCAAATAGCCCAAACAACATCAATAATAATTATATTAAGCCTCCCAAAAGTAGTCCACCAACCAACAACATTACTACCAAGTCTTTCGATATATATTTCACAAGTTCTAGATTCAATGACTTAGCCGAAACTTGGATAATCTTAAATAAATATAGGGTAAGAGGTTCCTTACCTGTAAAAAGAAAGAAAAACTCCAATTTGACCTTAAATTTCTACGAAATATCTCTCCAATGTTGCCACAAGAACAAGGAAGCGAAACTAGCAATCAATGAGGGGTTTTCGGCACTAGAATCACTTTAGAAGACTTGAAATTACCTAGGGTTGATATTATAAACTTGAGGGAGTATTTACAGAACATAAACCACTTAAAACAACCTCCCACACGAGCTGGAACAATACAAAAATGAGCAACAACAAGAAGAACAAGAAACTTACTAGCGCCACGGTATTCCCGACACTTGATTTGTGTTGTTTGCCCTTTGTTTGGGTCTTGGATCATGAGAGAAACTTGAGAGGATATTTTTAGGGTTCTAAGGTCTGAATACACTGAAAAAAATGACTTAAAACGGGGTTTAGGCCTCTTTTATATATACCCATATGTCTTAAACCGCCTATGTGGGCCCCATAGAGAGGTGTTTGGTGCAGTCTTGCGAAAACGTAAATATCTCTCTACTCTAAAATAGTATAGATGAACGGTATAATATGTTGGAAGCTAGACTCATATATCTTCAATTTGGTGAGTAGATAACCCCCTAATTCCTAGAAATTGGGATAAAAGTATAGTAATATTTGACCTAAGGTTTAAGTAAAATTATGAACGTAAGTTGCGCCAACTTTTGACAACTTTTATTTCATAACTCGTTTGACTTCAAGACTTATGATACAGATATTATATGATTAAAATACCTTAAAACATTACCTCTTGAATATATTAAGCACCTCTAGGTTTACGCGAAAATACGGGTTACAACATCCTTGATTCGTTTAAATTCTAATACTTGTTAACCCCCTATACACCCTTGTATCATTTAAGACCAATAGGATTAACTACTTATCATCTCAAAGATAATCTCTTCTTGGATTTACGTTGACTAACTTACGGTATGAACTAACGTGCGTGAATATGGGTTGTAACACCCTCCCCCCCCCCAGGAACATTCGTCCTCGAATGTAAGGGTTTATGGGGAGTCTAACTCATCATGGATTCCAACGGAAATTTCTGGCCGAGTTTCTCCTATAAAATGGACACTAGCGAAACTTGCATGCAGTTAAACCCAATGTATTCCCTTACAAGGCTATAGAAAGCATTATGGATTTATACATTATCTACATATCACCATTTTGTATTAAGGAAGAGTATTCTCAAGCTATTACTTACCCCATAGAGCCTTTTCACCTTCTAATATGTCCTTCGTTTCCCTGGCATCCTCGCTATCTTCATGCTGGAACAAGTAAGGGTATTTAGACCTTATCTCCTCTTCTGCTTCCCATGTCATTTCTTCCATATTCTTGTTCCTCCACAATACTTTGACGGAAGCTACATCTTTTGTTCTCAACTTGCGGACTTGTCAATCTAATATAGCCACTGGCACTTCTTCATATGATAGATCCTCTGTAACTTGTACATCTTTGATAGGGACGACTCGAGAAGGGTCTCCAATACATTTCCTCAACATAGATACATGGAATACCGGTAGACAAATTCCAATTCGGATGGCAATTCTAACTCATAAGCAACATGTCCAATTCATTGAAGAATTTTATACGGCCCGACATACCGCGGACTCAGCTTACCTTTCTTCCCAAAACGCATAACACCCTTCATCGGTGAGATCCTCAGGAAAACCCAACCACCAACCTTGTTGATACACAATTTTTCCCTGTATATTTTTTTAAATATGCATAAATACCTTCAATAAGCATATATATGCATATATAAGCATGCACTAAGTTTTTATAATTTTTCCCATAATTTTAAGGATTTAAATTGATTTATTTTCTTCCCTTTTATTCATAAAACCCTCAATAATTATTTCCCAAATTATTGTTATGATGATTTATTCATTTAATTTCTATACTTATGCCAAAATATTTTAATATATTTTTCATGCATTTTTATAATTACATTTAGTATTTTTTAAGCTAAATTGCATATAATTACAATGTTAGCCCATTTTAATGTTTAATTATATTTTATATGCGTAAAATTGGTCCCTATATTTTTAAAATAATAATTGCATATTTTAAATCATTTTGGTATAGAAAATTATTTTCAAAAAACTATTTATTTTTTTTATTATAAATTAAATAGGGAAAATTGGCTATTTAAATTATAGCCAGATTTGACTTTCAATTATAGCCCAAACTAAACCCACTCCCCAGCCCAATTTCCTACCCAATTAACCCAACCCAAACCCTATAAACACCTACCCAAACCTGGAACCTATTTACCCGGTCAAATCCTGACCGTTGATCTCTCAGATCAACGGTCCACATAAGCCATTTCCTTTTTTAACTCAAAAGACCACCTAACCCTACCTCATTTCCAAACCCCAGCCGCCATCAGATGCTATCATCTCCTCTCTTCTCTCAGACCTAACCCTAACCCTTCTTCAACCGCCGCCTCCTTCTCCGATCTTCTCCGGTGACCACCTTTCAACTCCAAGCCTTCAATGGTTCCTCCATCTCTTTGCTCATCATCTCTGAGGCCTTCAAGGGCCCTAGGCCATGCCAACTTATATCTAGGGTTGTTGTTTTTGCTGTTCATGGCTTCTCCAGTATGATTTTGGGCAAAATCACACTACATTTGTTACGATCTATGAAGTCCTAAGCAGGTTATTCTATCTCTATTTGGGTTTCCTTTGAAACACTAATTTTTGGTTTGTATCTCTTAGATCTGGGCCATTTTTAAATGATTCAAGTATGTTCCTTTTATGTTCTACACTGCTCTCAAACCTCTTTTGAAAAATCAACAACTTTAAGATGTTTTACTTTCTTTTAAAAATAAGGATTTTTCAGAACTTCTTCTACACTTTGTTTAAACTGATTCTTTATGTTTGAAACTTCTGTCCTTGCATATCTTGACTGATTCTATGTTCTTACTGCTTTTTCAACTCGCCTATGTTAAAAGCCCTAATTTTTAGATCTTCTTTGTTTTGGTTCTGTGTGTTTGCATGACTACTCGATTCTTGTTAAGTTTCTGTGGTTACCGTGCTTCGAATAGGTTTTACTGAGTCCTTAGCCTACTTATATAACCTCTATGTGATTGTATTCAGCTTGATTGTTCAAGACTTGCCTCTTTCTATCGATATTGTTGACTTGTTACGTCTGTTTGCTTTTCTCTATTTATATATGGAAGTACAGAATTATAACTCCCTCTTGATTGATTCTGATTTCCTTATTTGACGGTTTGATTGAAAGATTTTCTTTTAAAACCCTAAAATTATACCTCGTCTATTTACATTGACTGATCCCCCAACCTTATTTGTTGTGGTACTTTATTCTTACCGAATCATTTCCTTAATTGGAGTTTTCTGAACTTAGTCCTAATTGACTACCCTATACATACTAAACTTTGATTATTTCCTTATCAGACATATACTAATTTTCTTGCCTTATATGCTACTGGTTCTTGCCGTTTGAATTAATTCCCTTAACTTAAAGGAGTACTTGCCTTGATTTTCTGACTGACTGATTCTGCGTTCCTCAATTACTATGCTACTATGATTATTCCTTTATTTACTATCTGCTTTCAGACTATAAATACTCTAGTCTTTCATTAGCACAGGAAATGAACTCTTGGTTCAAAACTATCTCCCATACTTAAAAAATCTCTGCTCTCTCTTGTGCTACTTGCTACTGCTCTAAGTTAGCCGGCTGCAAGCCAAGGCTAACCATTTGTGCTCTCTTGTTCTTTCATTCTTCTTACTATCTTCTTCACTAGTTTGTTCTAGCTTCAATTCAAAGTTCCAAACACAATATGATTCTCTTGTTGCTTCAGTTCATTTTGTTCCTAGTTTGCTTCTATTTGTGGTTTTGTTGTGAAACTTGTAGCTGATAGCTACATTGTTAGCATGATATCATGTCTTCCCCTACCCTTGAGATCAGTATGTTTCCCCTTCTGTTTGTTTCTGCATGTCTACACTAATCATCTCTTACTTGTTATATATTTACCACCATGAATTCCCCAAATCCCTATCCCCCTGCATATGAGTCGGTTCTTTATGTCCGATTTTGTGATTTTGTCTAGTTAGCTAATTTTGGGCATGACTATACTAATTCCCAGGTCTCGTTTTAACTATGTGTGTCTTATGTATTCCCAAACCCCCCTTTACCCCTATTTGTGACTATCAAACCTGTCTTGATGATATGACTCATGGTTATATCTGAACTTATCCTAAGGTGTTTGGACTTTGTTAACTACTCCAATCTCTTTCAAACAATCTCTACTATTTTACTGAATTATTTTCAAAAAAAAGACTTTTGTTAAATACAGTGTCTTACTAAAGTTTTTCAACTTGTGTCCATCATTTTTTACTCTACTCTTAGTCAATAAGTTCTGCCCCCTTTAGTATATGTACTGCCTTGGGATCCTTTTGAGAACCTTCTGAACTCTAGCATACTGAGGTTGGCCTTTCCACGCTGCACTTGTTCAATTCTTGGTTACTAAGTCTAGGTGTAAGCACTATCCGGGATCCATGAGATCCTTAGGGAATTTTGATGCACCTAGACCCTGATTTGTCTATGAAACTGAGGCATATGAGGCCATTGGAGGCTTTGGGAAACCTGGGGCTAATTGTAAGCTCCCTATAGAATAGCTTCTTGATTTTCTATTTTTACTTATGTAATTCATTCATTGGCCTATAATAATTTATATAACATATATTGGGGTATTTAGTAAAAAAGGGGTGGGTAGATGCATACTTTATGGGGTAATACGGGTAGAAATCCTTCTCCTAGGTGTCGCGCCCCCTTTTTCTAAAAAGAAAAATCGGGTTCATGACATTTGGGAGGACAACTCGTTCCCTCTTGGGAATTGGGTTTTTTGAAGAGTCGCCAACTAATAATTAAAGTGCATTAGGACACTAAAGAAGAGTTCGAGTTGGAAAACCAGAGTTCGGGTAAGGGCTAGAAATTATCTCGAGGGGAAGGTGTTAGGTACCCCCAAGATCCACTAGTGTGGTTCCCGGTCATGCTACAATTGTGACCTTGAATAACAAGTAAGCAAATAGAAATCTCAAGTAGAAGGGGGTTTTCACATAATATTGCAAGCAAGTTGGGAGTTTGACGAAAGTAAAGAAAGCAGAAATTTTAAAGAAATAGTTTGAGAATAAAATAAACAAATAAAGGAAAGGGGGTCCTAGGTTTACAAATAATATGGATCACATCAATGCAATACCCGGTAATCACTCCTCAGAAGAGGGGTTACACGTGGTATTAGCGCACCGGTCATCATATCCATATCTACCCTTTCCCACCCCATTAAGGTATTAAGTGTGGAATAGTATCGCTACTTATTGCATGCTAGTACCCGTCCCAATCCTATCAGTCCCGGAGGCATTTGGGACTACTAGTCCTAAAGGGAAGGGAGATTTGGCTTTTCAGAGTTTTAAAAGGATAAAATTCCAGGGCGACAATCAAAACATATAAGGCAGGTATGGGAGAACACATAACAGTTTAAAGGGTTCAAACGGGCCTCCTCATTTAAAGAAACAAATTGTTTAGCATGACTTACAAATACTGGTTATGGTCTGAATTAAATTTAAAGCGTTAGGGAAGGCTGATTTATCACATATTTCTCAGATGAGAAGTCTGAATTAGGCCTCCACTGATTGTAATTATCAAAGACTGATGTAGTTAATTAATTACCTAATGGCTTGCCTAGGTGAAACCTATAGGCATGATATCTAACGATGCTTACTCTGATTTTAAAGAAGGCTTACTGATTATATATATATAAAAAGATCTGCAGATATTAAACGACATTACTACTGATTTTTAGACTTGTAAACGATTCAAATTTGGTTAATTACTCCTATAGACATGCTTTCTAAGCGTTGTTGGTTTAAAACAATTATGAAAGTGCAGGAGTCCTATAGACATGGTATCTAGGATGCATTTTATTATTTTTAACCTATAGATGTTTGCCTAATGAAGGAGGTATATGCGGAAGTGCAAAAAACCTATAATCATGATTTCTATATGCATAAGTGCAGAAAAAACCTATAGACAGGATTTCTATGTGATATGCAGAAGTGCAGAAACTTATATGCAGGATTTCTATATGATATGCAGAAGTGCAAAAACTTATAGGCAGGATTTATATATGAAATGCATAAGTGTAGAACTTGTAAATAATAACACCTATGAGCATGTTGTCTACCCTTTGCATACATAAATGACCATTCCCTTCTTACTTAGAACTCCATAAGTTATTATAAAATATTACAGACCAGAATGAATCAAGAAAAGTAAAATTACATCAGAAATTTAAGCTATAACCAAGGAGCCTAATTCAGACTCAAAGTCTAACAATATGAGATGAACCAACTTCCAAGATCATATTTCCAAAGAATTTCTCTCATTTGGGATGTGTCAAAGTTCCCTAAGAGCCTCAAGTAGACTCCGGGCAGTGCTTGCACCCCAAATATATTGCAGACTTAAGCAAGTGCAGTGTGGAAGAGCCAGCCCTCAAATGTCCAAGTTTTGAGGGAACTCAAGGTCCCAAATCAAGGCTCATAGGAGGGGGTAGAACTTTGAACCTAAGAGAGAGTGCAAATGCATAGAGGGGATTTAGGGGAAGGCCATGACAGGTTGGTGGTCATGCCCAGCAATTAGGAGTGCTGGCACAACCCTGACCAGCCTGTTAGCCAAAGTTGGGAGTTAGGATCCATTGAGGATCAGGTTCAGACCTAAGCAGCAACTTGGATGTTGTCAGGCCATGAACCTTAACTAAAACACATAGAAGGGAGTGGGGGTATAGGGAATTCATAACAAACAGCAGATGCAAAGAAAAATAAATTTACATAGTTAACATTAATCATTGAAACATGAACAGCAAAGTAAACAAGCTTGCAGAAACTGTAAATAAACACATAGGGGAGTGAGGCGGAAAAGTTAAATTAGAACATACCAGTTTCAGGGAAAACAAACAAGTAAAAGCAGTCTTGAGAAAGCCAAGTTGCAAGCAAACAGTTCCAAAAGTTCTCAGAAAGAGTAGAATGTTGTAAGAGTATTGAACTCAAAGCAGTATTGCAAGTATGTAAGTAAGTCGAAAGTATTGAACTAAAGGCTCGAGGTATTCAACTCGAAGTAGTAGTGTAAAAGTATTGAATTGGAAGTGTGTTAAAAGTGCGGAAGGGTAGTCCCTTTTATAGTGCAGAGAAGCAAGTAAGAATGGTAAGAAAATAACATGCAATCAATAACATAGAATTTCCCTTCAGTTAAGGGATTTGATTTCAAAACGGGTAAAGACATTTAAGGAAAGAAATTTTGATTAAAACCCTTTCAAAGCAGCATAAAAGGGGTAAATATATAGAAGTTTATTTAAGGAAAAGCTCAGTGGTACACGGCTTGGGAAAAATAAGGAAAGGGAATCAATCAAACAGCTAGGGAAATCAAAGTTATAATCTCGAATGAACAAAGTCAGGAAAGGTAAAGAAGGTTAAATTAGAGAGAATCATTAACAATCAGTCGGGACTCATTAAAAGGAATTCGAAATCAATCAATTAGTCGGTAAAGGCCTTTTGAAAGAAGAGTTCCCATATATAAAGCACACAAACATGTGAATCAAGAAGTTATATAGAAGAGAGTTTACTCAAAGAGAGGTTCAGAATCATGAGCAAGAAAGGGTACAAGTCCAGTTTGCAGACTCACAATGAGTCTGAGATTTCAGAGTCCCAAAGCGGAACCCTAACTCGCACAAATTCAAAATTACCAAGAAACCCCCAAATCCTAGGGTTTCATAGAGATGAGAAAGAAAGTCATTGAAACAGTCTCAGAAGCCTCTGTCAAAGACTTATGAGAAACAAACAGACATGATACAAAGAAAGAAAGCTAATTTGAGGTCATAGAGAACATATTTGAGAAACTCGGAACTTAAACAAGTTCAAAAAAGAAGAGGTGATACAGACTTAAATTAAAACAGAGGAAACATGTTTAGCAAGAACGCAAACAAAGTCTAATAGAGCAAACAAAAATCAAAAAAAAAACACTTAACAGTAAGCACATATAGTAGAAGAGTAAGGGAAACATAACAAGTATTAACAGGAGTAACAGGTATAGTAGAAAAAGAAGAGTAGGAGAATAGTATACACGTAGTAAAAGAAGCCATACGAGCATAGCACAGACAAACACATATAAAGAAAGAATCAGAAAGATCTTTTTGAAAACTTTTTCAAAACGATTTTTGAAAAGAAAATTTGGGGTAAACACTTTAGAAGCCCAGTAGAACACGAAAATACCATAGATCTAAGAAAATAAACAGAGAAGAGCCTCAAACAACTTAGAGTTTCAGAGAAACCCTAGAAATGAGAAAGGCTTGGAAGAAAAATCAGATCCTGAGTCAAAGAGGTGAGGAATCAGGCTCCTGAGGCTTGAATGTGCCGGAGCATGGCTGGAGAAGCTATAGAAATGAAGATCTGAGAAGATATGGAAGAACCATCGAAGTCAGCCTTCAAAACCTCGAACACCCAAGGTATAATGATGGAGAGGGGTGAGTACAGACCGTCCATGGCCTGAGAAGCCATGGATTCCGGTGAAAACATGATGAAATAAGGTAGGAGGAGGCTAGGGTTTCGAAGAGCTGATGGGAGGATTTGAGAGCATTTGGGATTCAAAGGCGGCGGGTCAGGTGAGAATGAGGGAGATTAGGGTAGATCGTTTGGTTTAATTATGGAAGGGTGAGTTACGGCCGATGATCTTGTATGATCAACGGCCTAGATTTAGGAGGGTAGGTAGGAACCGGGTAAGGGTCATTTGGATCGGGTTGTGGGTTTGGTCAAATTAAAAATTGGGCCGGTCCAAATGGGTTAAGATTGGGTCAAATAATGGTTAAAATTGAAAGGTAAAAAGGTTGTATTTGAAATGGAATGAGGCTAGATGTTAAATAGCTAGTTTTCCCTTTTATTTTATAAAAATAGTAAAAAATAATTTTAAAAGCAAATTAAAAGTACTGATCCAATTAATAATATATAAATATTAATTTAAAAATACTGGAAATAATTTTACAATTGTAAAATGCTATTAATCTTAAAGTAGGCTAGAATTGCAATTATATGCAATTTAGCTTTAAATAAAAATTGTAAAAATATACAAAAATCACCTTAACTATATTTTGGTATAAATATGAGAATAAGATAAGTTATTCACCAAAATGATAATCTTGGGAATAATTATTGGTTTTTGTACTGCTAAAGTGGACAATAAATTGATTGTAAAATCTTTTTAAAAAAATTAGAAAAAATACCAAAATACTTGGGCATGCTTATATATGCATATATATGCTATTTTGAAAGTATTTTTGTATATAAAAATACATAGGGAAAAATTGGGTATCAACAGCTGCCCTTTTTTACTCGGGAAGGATGAAAGAGTTGTCTGGTAAAGATATGATGGCAAATTTTGACCGAATGAAACAATTTTGAAGAGTTTTGACCGAGCTATGGTTTCTGAGCTGCCTACATATCCCTGGTATTATAGGAATCAGGCCATATGTATTTTGGGATCCATCAGCGGAGTATGTCGATGGAGATTTTCGAAAAGCGGACGCGATGTTCAGGTTGAGAAAGGATGGTCAGAGTTTGATAAGCTGCGGGAACTGGAGTGGGATCACTCTTACTGAGACGGTCGTTGCTAGCCGGTGTACCTGCGAATGAACAATACCAGCATATATATATTGTGCATAAATTTAAACGTGATGCAAGTTCCCGTTGGACCGTGAATGCTGTCTTTGGACGGTTAGGATGACGTCCTCGGGCCATGATGTCCTGGTCCATGAAGCGTATGATAAAGGATTCGTAGGCTATTAAATGATGTTCTCGGGCTATGAGGATGATGCCTCTGAACCATGATGCCTTTGAATAATGATATGCAAAAGATTAAATGGGGTCCTCAGGCCATGGCATGGCGTTCTCGGGTTATGAAAATGGTGCCTCCGAACAATGATGCCTTTGGACAAATTGGCGATCTTTCAGCTCATGAAAATGCAGAAGGTGGCGATCTTTCAGCCGATGCAAAACGTAAATAAAGGGTGGCGATATTTCATCCATGCAAGAGAAATAAGATGGCGGTATTTCAGTCGTGCAAGAGGAATAGAGTGGCGATATTTCAGCCGTGCAAGAGAAATAAGGTGGCGGTATTTTAGCCATACAGATGGAGGTATAGCTTAACCTCGGAAGGCAGAAAGGTAGCCTTATGCAATGCAGAAGATGCAGATGGAGGTAGAGCTTAACCTCGGAAGGCAGAAAGGTAAGCCTTATGCAATGCAGAAAATGCAGATGGAGATAGAGCTTAGTCTTAGAAGGCAGAAAGGTAGCCTTATGCAATGAAAAAATGTAGATGGAGACAGAGCTTAGTCTCGGAAGGCAGAAAGGTAGCCTTATGAAATGCAGAAGATGCAGATGGAGGTAGAGCTTAACCTCAGAAGGTAGAAAGGTAGCCTTATGCAATGCAGAAAATGCAGATGGAGACAGAGCTTAGTCTCGGAAGGCAGAAAGGTAGCCTTTTCAATGCAGAAGATGCGGATGGAGGTAGAGCTTAACCTCAGAAGGCAGAAAGGTAGCCTTATGCAATGTAGAAAATGCAGATAGAGACAGAGCTTAGTCTCGGAAGGCAGAAAGGTAGCCTTATGCAATGCAGAGAAATGCAGATGGAGGTAGAGCTTAACCTCGGAAGGAAGAAAGGTAGCCTTATGCAATGCAGAAAATAAAAGGTGAATAGTATTGAAATCTCTTAGCTGATAGATGATAGTTAATAACTGATTGCTATAGTGTGGCTGCTGTGGATGTCGTGTACTGATAGCAACTGTAAATAGGTGATGATTTCGAGAGTTGTATTCCCGGGAAGTATGAGTGTATAGATATATCTAATGATTTTACGACTTGAGTGCCTGCATCCAAAGAAAAATCATGAGTATTGTAAAGGGGGGAAGGTTAGTTCGTTTCCCCATGAGCTTCGCTTGTCCTGCTTGGCGTTGTGTATCATTGAGGTAGTGTTGCTAAACAAAGCAATTTTGATACCAGACATGCATGATTTAGAAAAAATGTAACATAAATACATAATTTAAAATAGTTTTCTTTAGATGAACCGACGAATGCGACGCGGTCCAAGACATTGCAACCTCTCTTGCTCCGGGATTTTGAGGGTCCTCCTTAAAATTCTGCCCCGGTTTACTGGGATAGTGCTTCCGACGGCTGCGTGCGATAAATGGCTGAAATCAACTTTGGAATTTTGAGGGTCCTCCTCAAAATTCTTCCCCAGTTTCCAATAGCGAGGGGAAATGAAAATTTTATTGAATTGTGACCGAACCCATAGGGCTGCCTACGTATCCCCTCTTAAATGGGAATCAGGTCAGGCGTAGTTCAAATACATTATATAGGAAATAGTACTGCATCTGAATTGATCAGCTTTGGCCAAACTTCACTGTCCATTTCTGCAAGTATGAGGGCTCCTCCTGTTAGAACCCGGTGAACCATGGATGGACCCTGCCAGTTGGGAGAGAACTTCGCTTTGGCTTCATCTTGATGCGAGAAAATCTTTTTAACACCAGTTGCCCCGGTGTAAACTGTCTCAACTTGACTCTGTTGTTGAAGGCTCTGGACATTCTGTTCTGATAAAGTTGACCATGGCAAACTGCATTCATTCTTTTCCCATCTATAAGAGCTAACTGCTCATAGCGACTCCTTACCCATTATGCATCGTCAAGTTCTGCTTCCTGTATAATTCTCAAGGAGGGAATTTCTACCTCGGCAGGAATGACTGCTTCTGTACCATAAACCAACATATAGGGAGTTGCCCCGGTTGATGTGAGAACTGTGGTGCGGTATCCCAATAAATCAAATGATAACTTCTCAGGCCACTACTTATGTTTCTCTATCATCTTCCTTAGTATCTTCTTGATATTCTTATTGGCGGCTTCTACAGCTCCGTTCATCTGAGGTCTGTAAGCTATAGAATTCTTGTGTTTGATCTTGAAGGTTTCACACATGGCTTTCATCAGGTCGCTGTTAAGATTGGAACCATTATCAGTGATGATTGACTCCGGAATTCCGAACCGACAAACAATACGGTCGCGGACAAAATCTGCTACCACTTTCTTAGTCACTACTTTGTACGATGCTGCTTCAACCCATTCGGTGAAATAATCAATTGCCACTAGAATGAACCTATGCCCGTTTGATGCGGCAGGCTCGATAGGTCCGATAACATCCATTCCCCAAGCGGCGAACGGCTATGGCGAGCTTGTTGCAGTAAGCTCGTTTGGAGGCACCTTTATCATGTCTGCATGTATCTAACAGCGATGGCATTTTCGGACATACTAGATGTAGTCTATCTCCATAGTCCAAAAATAACCAGCTCAAAGTATTTTCTTGGCTAAGACAAAGCCGTTCATATGTGGTCCGTAGGTCCCCGCATGAATTTCCTCCAATAATCTGTATGCTTCCTTTGCGTCGACACACCTCAGTAATCCCAAATCAGGAGTCCTCCTATACAGGATTCCTCCGATATGAAAGAAGTTGTTAGATAATCTCTGAAGTGTGCGCTTCTAAGTAGGATTTGCGAGTTCTGGATATTCTCCCTTCGTCAAATATTCCTTGATATCATGAAACCAAGATTTTCCGTCTGCTTCTTCTTCTACATGAGCACAGTAAGCTGGCTGATCATAGATCTTTACCGGAATAGGATCAATGATGTTCTTGTCTAGGTGTTGTATCATGGATGATAGGGTAGCCAATGTATCGGCAAACTCACTCTGAACTCTGGGAACATGTTGGAACTCTATCTTTGTGAACCTCTTCCTCAACTCCTGTACATGATGCAGATAAGGGAGTATCTTGGAGTTCTTGGTTGCCCATTATTCTCGGACCTGATGTATAAGCAGGTCTGAATCTCCGATCACTTGTAATTCCTGAGTTCATGTCAATGGCGAGCTTGAGCCCTAAGATGCAGGCTTCGTACTTGGCCATGTTGTTGGTGTATGGGAACCTGAGCTTGGCACCGAATAATGCTGGCCGGTTTCTGATACTAGGACCGCTCCTATGCCAACTCCTTTGAAGTTTGCTACTCTGTCGAAAAACATTCTCCAACCATCATAGGATTCTGCAATATCTTCCCCTATGAAAGATACCTCTTCATCAGGAAAATATGTCTTTAGAGGCTCGTATTCTCCATCCACGGGGATTTCAGCAAGATGATCTGCCAGTGCTTGTCCTTTGATTGCCTTCTAAGTCATGTAAACAATGTCGAATTCACTCAGCAGGATTTTCCACTTGGCTAGCTTGCCCGTGGGCATGGGCTTCTGAAAGATGTACTTCAAAGGATCCATTCTTGATATGAGATAAGTAGTATAGGCACAGTAATAGTGCCTCAACTTCTGAGCTACCCAAGTCAGAGCATAACAGGTGCGTTCCAATAGAGAATATCGGGCCTCGTGCGGGGTGAACTTCTTGCTGAGATAATAGATGGCCTACTCTTTTCTTCCCGTTTCATCATGCTGCCCCAGGACACAACCGAAAGCCCCATCCAGTACTGCAAGGTAGAGTAATAGAGGTCTACCCAGCTTGGGCGGGACCAAAATTGGCGGTGTTGATAGGTATTCCTTGATTCTATCAAAGGCTTTCTGACAATCATTAGTCCATTTGGTAGCAGCGTCCTTCTTCAACATCTTAAAGATTGGCTCACAAATGACAGTGGATTGAGCTATGAACCGGCTAATGTAGTTAAGTCTTCCAAGAAACTCATAACCTCTTTTTTGCTCTTTGGTGGTGGCAATTCTTGGATGGCTTTGACCTTTGACGAATCCAGTTCTATTCCTCGGCGACTCACAATGAACCCAAGTAGTTTTCCGGCAGGAACCTCGAATGCACACTTGGCGAGATTCAGCTTTAAGTTGTACCTTCTTAGTCTGTTGAAGAACTTCCTCAGATCTTCCATATGGTCAGTGGCTCTCTTTGATTTGATGATGACGTCGTCTACTTCCACCTCAATCTCTTTGTGTATCATGTCATGGAAAATAGTATTCATGACCCTCATGTAGGTGGCCCCAGCATTCTTTAACCCAAACGGCATCATCTTGTAACAATACATCCCCCACGGCATAATGAAAGTCGTTTTCTCCGCGTCTTCCTTATCTATCCATATCTGATGATACCCAGCAAAACAATCAATGAATGACTACAGTTCATGCTTGGCGCAGTTGTCAATTAGAATGTGTATGTTCGACAAGGGGAAGTCGTCTTTTGGACTGGACCGGTTGATATCCCGGTAGTCGACACAGACTCTAAGCTTCCCGTCCTTCTTCGGCACTGGCACAATATTGGCTAACCATGTTGGATACTCTACTACCCTGAGAACCTTGGCTTTGACTTGCTTGGTGACTTCTTCCTTGATTTTCAAACTCATGTCGAGTTTGAACTTCCTGAGCTTCTGTTTTACTGGTGGACATGTTGGATGGGTTGGCAGTTTGTGAGCTACAATAGATGTGCTAAGACCAGTCATGTCATCATAAGATCAAGCGAATATGTCCTCATATTCCCTTAGAAATTCTGTGTACTCTTTCTTTTCGGATGGTGACAGATGAACATTGATGCGCGTTTCTTTGACATTTTCTGCATCTCCCAGGTTGACAACCTCAGTTTCGTCCAGGTTAGACTTAGGTCTGTTCTCAAAATCCTCAACCTCTTTAACAACCTCTTCTGGTATATCATCTTCTTCTGAGTCTATATCCATTTGTTGTGTTGCCTCGTTGCATGTCACAATCGTCGGTTCATCAAGATAAGTAATAGTAATGCTGTGTAAATAAAGTAAATGATAAAAAGTAATAAGAGCAAGATTTATAAGAAACTGAAATGCTTTGATAAATTTCATAATTGTTTTGAACATTGGAGCTCTTATTTCAATATTAAAAATGCGGAAAGAAAGTCAACTAGCAAAAAATAAAGATAATGCATGGTGCTTTGTTCAGCCTTGCTACCCCGAAGCTTTTCGGGCCCTGGTGGTTCTGATAGACCAATTGTTAAGGCGTGCTCCTCGGCTCACAGCTTGTATAGAAGGGCCTTCCTCCCCCTCCTCCTCGAAAATGACACAACAGTCCATATTATCATCTTCCAAAAACAAATTCCTCATCGCCGCCAGTGCTTCTTCTTCTTCCGACCCATATATGACACCGACTGGCTGGAAGGTCTGCTCTAAGCGAGGTATCAGATGCTCCAGCGGGTAGTAGGGACTGCGCCATGGTGGCAACCAGTGGTTGAACTCCTCCCAAGTGTATTCATATCCCAAACCGAAAGTGGTACCGTGTTTCTTCAACTTGATAGGCTTAGCGATTCCTTGGAAATTCTTGCCAAGTCCCTTGCCAGGTTCATAGCCACACCAATTCAGTATACTTTCGATTTTGTTATCCCACCATTTATCCTTGTCCATGGCGTTGACTCGATCAATGTGATGGTAGGTTTCTTCGCCTATCTTCCTTCTTCCTTTGATTGCTGGGATGGTCTGGCGACTGTATATAGGATTTCTACCATCGCCGTGAATAATTACCTCTTGGTGATTCCACTCGAATTTCACTGCTTGATGTAGGGTTGATGCTACAGCCCCAGCGGCATGGATCCAGGGTCGTCCCAATAGCAAGTTGTAAGATGTTGTGACGTCTATCACTTGAAAATCAACGTCGAACCAAGTCGGTCCCATTTGCAAACACAAACTGATTTCCCCAATAGTGGACCTTTGGGATCCATCGAAAGCTTTGACATTGATGTCTCCATCCTTGATCTCATGCAGGCTCTTTCCCAATGTTCTGAGAGTCACCAATGGACAAATATTGAGGCTGGACCCTCTGTCAATCAGGATTCTGGTGATGAAATAATCTTCGCACTACACAATGATGTGCAATGCCTTGTTGTGGCTTAGCCCTTCAGGTGGCAGCTCATCTTCGTGGAAAGTGATTTTGTGACTCTCCAATACTTTCCCTACCATGTTTTCCATTTCTCCTCCAGTTATGTTTCTAGGCACATATGCCTTACTCAGCACCTTCAATAAGGCATTTTTATGTGCGTCAGAGCTTTGTAGCAGAGCCAAGATAGAGATCTGGGTTGGTGTTTTGTTCAACTGATCAATGACCGAATACTCTTTGGCTTGTATCTTCTTCCATAGATCGTCAGGCCTAGTTTCAGTGATGGTTGGTCATCTAGAGGCCTACTTACTGGACTCAGCTAGATGTTCTGGAGTATAAACCCTGCCAGTTCTTGTCATACCATGTGTTGTAATTGTTTATCCAGATTTGGTTTTCCCTTTCCTTCTCGCCTCGGAGGTGTAATCCCACGGTATGGCCTTTGGGTGGAATGGTGTTACGGCTGTCATGGCCACCGGAATGGGTACCCTTGCTTTTGGAGGTAATACAGCAACCTCAAATGGTACAGTTGCCTTTGGGGACCCAAACTAGACCTCAATAGGCCCCGGCGTCTTTGTAGAAGAAGGTGCTTCGAACTCAAGTGGTATGGACATGTTCACTTCGGCGTCTCCAGAAGGTTGCATCTGGACCACAATCGGGTTAAGGGTGACTGTTGGTTTCTTTTGCTCGTCACCTTCAGCGATCAATCCAATCGACCCTTTGGGGTCCCAATCGTCTTCTATCTCAATCATGTGAACACCTCCACCCTTGTGGTCTGGTAGAGGGTTGTTACGGACATTCGGAGTAATATCCTTTTCCACAATGATCTTGTTGTCAATTAAAGGTTGGATCTTATCCTTCAGAGAGCGGCACTCATCAATGGTATGCCCCTTCATGCCGGAATGGCATGCACAGGTTTTGTTTGGGTTGACCCATTGGGAGGGGTTTTGGGGGTTTATAGTAGGGATAGGGGTGACGTAACCAACAGCTTTGAGCCTTTCATACAGCTGGTCGATAGGTTCAGCAATGGCGGTATACTGTTTGGGGGGTCTGCGGTCGAAGTTTGGTCGGGGTCTAGGGAAATTTTGGTGAGGGGGAGGTGATTGATAGTGGGCTTGTTGGGTGTTGTAGGCTTGGTAGACAGGTGCGGGTTGAGAGTATCTGGGCGAAGTGGGCTGATATGTGGGAGGTGGAGATGATTGGTAAGTAGGCGGTGGAGCTTGGTAAGAGGGCAAGGGTGCTTGGTAATTTGGGGTAGGCTGATATGTGAGTGGAGGTAATGGGTAGGTTTGGTATTTGATTGGGGACTTCGTTCTCTATGCAACCATCACGGCACTCACATCCCTTTTCTTGGACGTGCCACCAGACTGTAGAGCCTTGTTGGTGGCCTGTAATGCTTCAAAGTTTGTGACCATACCACTTTTAATACCTTCCTCGATCCTTTCCCCTAGCTTAATGATGTCGGAAAATTTCTGGCCTTCAATCAACATCAACCTCTCATAATATTGTGGGTCTTGAGCCCGGACGAAAAACCTATTCATTTGTTCTTCTTCTAAAGCCGGCCTGACCTTAGCAGCTTCTGATCTCCAACGAGTAACATACTTGCGGAATGTCTTCGTAGGTTTCTTCTTTAGGTTCTAGATGTAGAACACATCTGGCGCATTCTTCGTGTTGAATCTGAATCTGTCCATGAAATCGGATGCCATACTTACCTAATTCGACTACTTCTTCGGGTCTTGGCTAATGTACCAAGATAGAGCATCCCCTTTTAGGCTTCTCATAAAGAGCTTCATGCGAATCTTTTCATCCTTCCCTACTCCGACCAGCTTGTCATAGTAGGTCCTCAAATGGACTCTGAGATCCCCTATGCCATCAAATATCTCGAACTTGGGAGGTTTGTACCCCTCGAGCAGTTCGATATCTGGCTGAATGCAAAGGTCTTCGTAATTCAATCCATCGATCCCCTTGCTTCCTTCAACACCCTGAACTCGGCTAGTCAACTTCTTGAGTTTGCGGCCAGATTCCTAATAAGAGAGTCTTTGTAATCAGACTCAGGTGTTCTTGAAATAGGTTGAGTATAGTGTGGTATGGTTTCCACATAGATGGGGGTGTTATGGAGATGATCATTTGTGGAGTTTAGTGGTTCAGGGATGAGCAGTGGGTGTTGTTTGAAGTGTGGCATGTGTTGCAGTGGTGATGGGGAGTAGGTTGGTTTCGTGGTTTCGGGATGTTTTGTGGAGGTGTGGGGTTTTAAGTGTTGGGAAAGTTGACATCTGGGGTGGTGAGGGAAAACGACAAACTTGCCAAGTTCCGAACTTGGTCCAGTTCTTCCTGAAATTTCAACAACTTTTGCTCGAGCTGGGAGACACTTTCCTTGGAAACCTGAATACCCTGAGGAACCTCTACCCTTTCAACTGAGTTCTCCTTTCTAATGTTGCTCAAATCTTCCATTTTCCCTTGTTCTTGTTTCTGATAGGACTTGGAGGAGGAGGAGGTGGAGGGCCCTTAGATCTTGTGGAGTATAACGACGATGCCAGAGTGCACAAACTAACCTTTGGGGAGGGGAATAAAACAAAAAAAATTAAAAACAAAGGTAGCAAGTTAGTGTGGGTTGTAATAAAAAGAAGTTGCGATATTTAAACACATAGTGCGAGAATATAATTCATGTCCTAATTCGGGAGCCTCGTTGTGCCCGATGTAGGCCTAGCGATAAGTTGATTTGGAGAACTTATAATGTTAAATGCTTCATTTTATTGATAAAAATAAGACGAATCCCAAAACGACACTAAAAATAGCAGTTGTCACTAATGGCCATTGGCCTTATTACATTCTTAAAGCAAAAGAAAAGACTCCTAGCTACTTGGTCCTAGAAGGACCTTCTTCAGGTTGAATGTTTTCGTTGATCAGATCCTCCAGCTTGCGCAGATTTTCTAGTAAGAATGCCCTCGTCAGGCGTTCTCCTTTGCCTTCCTCAGTGTTTTGACAGTCGGTAACTCTTTTCCTCACTTTCCCTTCCAACTCCAGCAGACTGTATTCCAGATATTCCAGCTTCTCACTAGCTCTGGTGACTCTCTCTTTCCATTCGTTGATTTGGTTACTTGATGGGAGGTTCCTCCACCAGGTCAGTAAGAGTGAGGGTATGTTGACCATACCAAAGTCGGGAACTTTGTCATTCATTTCTGCAAAACAAAAGCGTGAGGCCATACTTCTGACAGATTCGGCTATTAAATATCAACAATTAGCATGAGCAGCATTTAGTTCTCCAAATAAATGCACAAACGTGGTAATTCCCGTTTGGGTTTCAAGGAAACCCAGTGGACTTTGGACAAGGCTATGCGGATAGCATAACTGACTCGGCTAGGTTTGACAGTGATGCATGCATAATTGAACAGAGTAAGGTTTCTATGGGGTATTAGACGGGTACCCTTGAGTGGACAACTCAAGAGGGAAAGGCACGGAACCGTCAACTGCACCGCTGATCGACTGGTTTTACCGCAAATATGCCTTTGCCAAATTTAGGGGGTGATAATATTGGAAGGGCGCAACCACTCATTATAAGCGTTGCTATGGTATTTTGTTTGGCACAAGTGGAATATTATGTTGAATATGCAATTACAAGAATGAAACAAGTTGTCACGTACTTGCACATTCATAAAATAATGATTACAATAATTGCTCATAATTACAACGGCATTGAAGGAAAGCGATAAAAGAAAGCATTAAAGAAAAGAAACAAAGAGCCAAGTTAGTTTCATAGAAGAAAAGAGGTAAAGACATTAAATAAAGGTAATAAAGAAGCAGTGAAATCACAAGTAACATGAGATGGTAAAAGACTAAAGAACTCCCCAGCAGAGTCGCCATGTTGTCGCGCCCCCTTTTTCTAAAAAGCAAAATAGGGTTCATGACATTTGGGAGGACAACTCGTTCCCTCTTGGGAATTGGGTTTTTTGAAGAGTCTCCACCTAATGATTAAAGTGCATTAGGACACTAAAGAAGAGTTTGATTTGGAAAACCAGAGTTCGGGTAAGGGCTAGAAATTATCTCGAGGGGAAGGTGTTAGGCACCCCCCAAGATCCACTAATGTGGTTCCCGGCCATGCTACAATTATGACTTTGAATAACAAGTAAGAAAATAGAAGTCTCAAGTAAAAGGGGGGTTTCACATAATATTGCAAGCAAGTTGGGAGTTTGACGAAAGTAAAGAAAGCAGAAATTTTAAAGAAATAGTTTGAGAATAAAATAAACAAATAAAGGAAAGGGGGTCCTAGGTTTACAAATAATATGGATCACATCAATGCAATACCCGGTAATCACTCCTCAGAAGAGGGGTTACACGTGGTATTAGCGCACCGGTCATCATATCCATATCTACCCTTTTCCACCCCGTTAAGGTATTAAGCGCGGAATAGTATCGTTAATTATTGCATGCTAGTACCCGCCCCAATCCTATCAGTCCTGGAGGCATTTGGGACTACTAGTCCTAAAGGGAAGGGAGATTTGGCTTTTCAGAGTTTTAAAAGGATAAAATTCTAGGGCGACAATCAAAACATATAAGGCAGGTATGGGAGAGCACATAACAATTTAAAGGGCTCAAACGGGCCTCCTCATTTAAAGAAACAAATTGTTTAGCATGACTTACACATACTGGTTATGGTCTGAATTAAATTTAAAGCGTTAGGGAAGGCTGATTTATCACATATTTCTCAGATGAGAAGTCCGAATTAGGCCTCCACTGGTTGTAATTATCAAAGACTGATGTAGTTAATTAATTACCTAATGGCTTCCCTAGGTGAAACCTATAGGTATGATATCTAACGATGCTTACTCTGATTTTAAAGAAGGCTTACTGATTATATATATATAAAAAATTGCAGATATTAAACGACATTACTACTGATTTTTAGACTTGTAAACGATTCAGATTCGGTTAATTACTCCTATAGGCATGCTTTCTAAGCGTCGTTAGTTTAAAACAATTATGAAAGTGCAGGAGTCCTATAGACATTGTAATTAGGATGCATTTTGTTATTTTTAACCTATAACTATTTGCCTAATGATGGAGGTATATGCGGAAGTGCAGAAAACCTATAATCATGATTTCTATATGCAGAAGTGCAGGAAAAAACCTACAGACAGGATTTCTATGTGATATGCAGAAGTGTAGAAACTTATAGGCAGGATTTCTATATGAAATGCATAAGTGCAGAACTTGTAGGCAGGATTTCTATATGAAATGCATAAGTGCAGAACTTGTAAATAGTAACAACTATGAGCATGATGTCTACCCTTTGCATACATAAATGACCATTCCCTTCTTACTTAGAACCCCATAAGTTATTATAAAATATTACAGACCAGAATGAATCAAAAAAAGTAAAATTACATCAGAAATTTAAGTTATAACCAAGGAGCCTAATTCAGACTCAAGGTCTAACAATATGAGATGAACCAACTTCCAGGATAAGATTTCCAAAGCCTTTCTCTCATTTGGGATGTGTCAAAGTTCCCTAAGAGCCTCAAGTGGACTTCGGGCAGTGCTTACACCCTAAATATATTGCAGACTTAAGCAAGTGCAGTGTGGAATAGCCAGCCCTCAAATGTCCAAGTTCAGAGGGAACTCAAGGTCCCCAAAGCAAGGCTCATAGGAGGGGGGCAGAACTTAGAACCTAAGAGAGAGTGCAAGTGCATAGAGGGGATTTAGGGGAAGGCCATGACAGGCTGGTGGTCATGCCCAGCAATTAGGAGTGCTGGCACACCCCTGACCAGCCTGTTAGCTAAAGTTGGGAGTTAGGATCCATTAAGGATCAGGTTCAGACCTAAGCAGCAACTTGGATACTGTCAGGCCATGAACCTTAACTCAAACACATAGAAGGGAGTGGTGGTATAGGGAATTCATAACAAACAGCAGATGCAAAGAAAAAAAATTTACATAGTTAACATTAATCACTGAAACATGAACAGCAAAGTAAACAAGCTTGCAGAAACTGTAAATAAACACATAGGGGAGTGAGGCGGAAAAGTTAAATTAGAACATACCAGTTTCAGGGAAAACAAACAAGTAAAAGCAGTCTTGAGAAAGCCAAGTTGCAAGATAAAATGTTCCAAAAGATCTTAGAAAGAGTAGAATGTTGTAAGAGTATTGAACTCAAAGCAGTATTGCAAGTATGTAAGTAAGTCGAAAGTATTGAACTAAAGGATCGAGGTATTCAACTCAAAGTAGTGGTGTAAAAGTATTGAATTAGAAGTGTGTTAAAAGTGTGGAAGGGTAGTCCCTTTTATAGTGCAGAGAAGCAAGCAAGAAAGGTAAGAAAATAACTTGCAATCAATCACATAGAATTTCCCTTCAGTTAAGGGATTTGATTTCAAATGGGGAGAAGACATTTAAGGAAAGAAACTTTGATTAAAACCCTTTCAAAGTAGCACAAAAGGGGTAAATACATATAAGTTTATTTAAGAAAAAGCTCAGTGGTACACGACTTGGGAAAAATAAGGAAAGGGAATCAATCAAACAGCCAGGGAAATCAAAGTTACAGGTTTAATCTCGAATGAACCAAGTTAGGAAAGGTAAAGAAGGTTCAATTAGAGAAAATCAGTAACAATCAGTCAGGACTCATTAAAAGGAATTCGAAATCAATCAATTAGTCGGTAAAGACCTTTTGAAAGAAGAGTTCCCATATATAAAGCACACAAACATGTGAATCAAGAAGTTATATAGAAGAGAGTTTACTCAAAGAGATGTTCAGAATCATAAGCAAGAAAGGGTACAAGTCCAGTTTGCAGACTCACAATGAGTCTGAGAGTTCAGGGTCTCAAAGTGGAACCCTAACTCGCACAAATTCAAAATTGCCAAGAAGCCCCAAAATCTTAAGGTTTCATAGAGATGAGAAAGAAAGTCATTGAAACAGGCTCAGAAGCCTTTGTCAAAGACTTATGAGAAACAAACAGACATGATACAAAGAAAGAAAGCTAATTTGAGGTCATAGAGAACATATTTGAGAAACTCAAAACTTAAACAAGTTCAGAAAAGAAGAGGTGATACAGACTTAAATTAAAGCAGAGGAAACATGTTCAGCAAGAACGCAAACAGAGTCTAATAGAGCAAACAAAAATCAAAAAAAAAACTCAACAGTAAGCACATATAGTAGAAGAGTAAGGGAAACATAACAAGGATTAACAGGACCAACAGGTATAGTAGAAAAAGAAGAGTAGGAGAACAGTACACGCGTAGTAAAGAAGCCATACAAGCATAGCACAGACAAACACACATAAAGAAAGAATCAGAAAGATCTTTTTGAAAATTTTTTGAGAAACAATTTTTGAAAAGAAAGTTTGGGGTAAACACTTTAGAAGCCCAGTAGAACACGAACATACCATAGATCTAAGAAAATAAACAGAGAAGAGCCTCGAACAACTTAGGGTTTCAGAGAAACCCTAGAAATGAGAAAGGCTTGGAAGAAAAATCAGATCCTGAGTCGAAGAGGTGAGGAATCAGGCTTCTGAGGCCTGAATGTGCCGGAGCATGGCCGGAGAAGCAATAGAAATGAAGATATGAGACGATCTGGAAGAACCATCGAAGTCAGCCTTTAAAACCTCGAACACCTAAGGTATAATGATGGAGAGGGGTGAGTACAGACCGTCCATGGCCTGAGAAGCCATGGATTCCGGTGAAAACATGGTGAAATAAGGTAAGAGGAGGCTAGGGTTTCGAAGAGCTGATGGGAGGATTTGAGAGCATTTGGGATTCAAAGGCGGCGGGTTAGGTGAGAATGAGGGAGATTAGGGTAGGTCGTTTGGTTTAATTATGGAAGGGTGAGTTATGGTCGTTGATCTTGTGTGATCAACGTCCCAGATTTAGGAGGGTAGGTGGGAACCGGGTAAGGGCCATTTGGATCGGGTTGTGGGTTTGGTCAAATTAAAAATTGGGCTGGTCAAAATGGGTTAAGATTGGGTCAAATAATGTTTAAATTGAAAGGTAAAAAGGCTGTATTTGAAATGGAATGAGACTATTTGTTAAATAGCTAGTTTTCCCTTTTATTTATAAAAATAGTAGAAAGTAATTTTAAAAGCAAACAAAAAGTACTTAGCCAATTAATAATATATAAATATTAATTTAAAAATACTGGAAATAATTTTACTATTGTAAAATGCTATTAATCTTAAAGTAGACTAGAATTGCAATTATATGCAATTTAGCCAAATAAAATTTGTAAAAATATTCAAAAATCACCTTAACTATATTTTGGTATAAATATGAGAATAAGATAAGTTATTCACCAAAATGATAATCTTGGGAATAATTATTGGTTTTTTTTTACTGCTAAATTGGACAATAAATTGATTTTAAAATCATTTTAAAAAAAATTAGAAAAAATACCAAAACACTTGGACATGCTTATATATGCATATATATACTATTTTGAAAGTATTTTTGTATATAAAAATACATAGGAAAAAATTAGGTATCAACACTAGGACCTTACTTTTAAAAGTCTATTTGCTCAACTAAATAGAAAACATGCTCATAGGACTTTACTCTTTAATCTGATTGCTTTGCCTAATAGAATTCATGTCCATAGGATTTCACTTTTAAGTTTGTTTACTCATCAAGTAGAAACCATGTTTATAAGGTTTTACATTCTGTCATGTTTAGAAACCATGCCTATAGGTTCCAAATAATCATGTTTTAAAATCAGTTCAATAATAGATGACATGCGTATAGGACCTAATCCAGATTCAGTTATAACAAGTGTCGTATATGTTTCCAGGCCTGCAAATCGTTAAAATCAGTATTACACTTAGATATCATGCATATAGGGAGCCATACTCGAAATTCTGCTTGTCATACTAATCTAGTCTAATAAATCAACTTGATTACGCCTGGTTCATTTCTGAATTGGTTTTATTAAGTATTAAGCATTTCCTGAAGCAAGTTCTTTTAAACTGTCTCCATCTCATTAAATATCATGCCTATAGGTATTAAAGGAATCCATTTCAAAACCTGTCTTGTCTCTGTATTAATATAGACATCAGTATTCTGCGTATAGGCAAGCCTTTAGGGCATTTTCAAAACTGCATTCTCTGAAACTGTCTCCATCGCTTAACGTTTTCTGACCCTAACAGGCTTTAAAAAATAGTCCCTATGCAACTACTAGGGTGTAACTTCTGAGTCTAAAAAAGGGTTTGTCTGTTTCTTAATATTCACTTAGATAGCCTGCTTTAGGACATTTGTCTAATAAAAAACTTTAACTGTGCTTAAGTCGTGCTGCTTATGTGTTTGTTTGAGGAGGAAACTCTGAGCCTCTTAATTGCTCCCATTATGTGTGAAAGTGCTAAATGCTTTTGACTGTCTCCTTAGAATTTTTGCCTTTTAAAACATTAGGGGTACGTCTAGAACCACCCATAGGTAGAGGTCCTAACTCCCTCCAGGACCATTAAGAAGGGACGGGTAGCAGGACGCAATAGGAACCGTTGACCAAACACCCATTTTGCATGACCAATAAGGGGATGGGAAGGGTAGATATGGGATATGATGACTACGCGTTAATGTCACGTGTAGCCCCTCATTGAGGAGTGTTTATCGGACATTGCCTGGGGTGATCATATAGGATAACCAACCTAGGACCTTTCTTTACCAAATCCTTTATTTATTTAAGCCTTTGTTTTACAACTTGTTCAAACCTTTATCTTACTACTTGAGTTATTCTAACGTACTTTACTTGCAACTTATTTGATTTAACTACTTACTCGTAATGGACTAATTTGTGAATATAAGTTCGGTCGAAACCCACAGTTGTGGACCAAGAGGTGTGCCTAATACCTTCCCCTCGAGGTTACTTCGAACCCTTACCCCAATCTCTAGTAATGCAAACCAACCCAAGAGTTAATCGCTCTAGGTGCCCTAACACACCATAATCCGTTAGGTGGCGACTCTTCAAATACCCAATTCCCAAAAAGAAATGAGTCATTACACCCCGTGAATGTTGAAACCTGAACCTCTCCCCTTCAAAAAGGGAGGGAAAAGGGGGCGCGACAGCATGGCAACTCTGTTGGGGATACCTTTTAGGCTCTTACTATAACAAACTTGTCTTTTACAAATTAGTCCAAGCATGTTTATCCTGTACCGTGCTCCCTTATTTGAATTTAATTGCCTATTTTTCAAGCATTTATGATTTCTTTATTGCCCAGAAACTGACTTGTCACCATATTTCCTTTTTCCTGTAACCGTCTTTCAAATATTTAAATACTGTATTTATTTTTCCCTACGTGAAAATACTTGACTACATGTTATTAATTGCTGCATTAATCCTGCTCCGCATCATATTCCACTCGTGCGTCTCAAATCCTACAAAAACGCTTTAATGAGTGGTTGCGCTCTTCCTATTTACTACCCCTAAATTTAGAAAAGCTTATTTGCAGTAAAACCAGTCGATCAGCTGTGCAGTCGATGGTTCTGTGCCTTCCCCCTCAAGTTGTTCGCTTGAGGGTATTAGTCTAAAACCCCATAGAAACCTTATTCTGTTTAAATTGTGCATGCATCATGGTCAAACCTAGTTGGATCAGTTATGTTGTCCACATAATGATGCTTTAAGATAAGCCCTATCCAAAGTCCATCAGGTTTTCCATATTCCCAACGGTCGCAACCACGTTTTTTGCATTAATTTGGAGAACTAAATGCCGATATGTTGATCATAAATGTATAAGTAGTCGAGTTCGGTGAGGGTAAGGTCTAACCCTTTTGTTTTGCAGAAAATGAGGCACGAAGTCCCCAGATTCGGTATGGTTAGAAACATCCCTCCATTGTTGCTATATTGGTGGGAGGACCTTTCCTCAAGTGACAAGAAGCATGTGAAAAAATACCTGGGTAACTTGCCTTCTTTGCTAGATATTGAACCAAACAATAAATTGATCGAGGCTGCCACCTTATTCTAGGATAGTGAAAGAGCTGTGTTCCGTTTCGGTGACATAGAGATGACACCGCTTCTAGAGGAAATAGGAGGACCTACAGGGTTGACTTGGGACAGTCCTGGGCTTTTGGTGTCATAAAACCATATGGGTAGGGGATTTTTGAAGATGATGGGGCTGAAAATGAATGTCGACCTAATGTGCTTGAAGGACTCTTATATACCTTTCGAATATTTGTACGAGAGGTATGGCCATAGCAAGTCTTTCCGCACTTACCATGATGAGATCGCCCTCACTTCACTAGGTCACATCTATCGTAGAGTGTTCGTGTACATTGTGTGCTCCTAGGCCTGATAGTGTTCCCGATGAAAAAGGGAAGAATCCACACTAGGTTGGCCATGGTCGCCAAGACTCTAATGGAATGGATTAATGGACAGACATATACCATAGTCCTCATGATCATAGCCGACATCTACAGGGCCCTAGAGCGCTGTCAAAGAGGGGTCAAGCATTTCGAGTGTTGTAATTTATTGTTGCATTTATGGTTGTTGGAGCATCTCCAAAAGGGTCGCTATCGTCAAGAATTTCCGCGAAGGGCTTGGAACGACCACATTGCCTTCCATCACCCTAAGTAGATGACCTACATTACAGACAGATTTGCTCAGCCGGAAAGTGCCAGCGAATGAGTAGAGTTCTTCGACAATCTGACCGAGGGACAGGTGCAGTGGATGATTAAATAGTACCCAATAGACGAGTTTATTATCAGATCCAGGGATGCTCTGCATTTGGTGTTGATCGGGTTGAGAGGAATATATCCATATGTCCCTATGCGAGTTATGAGGAAAGCAGGTAAAAAACAGGTTGTACCAAGGGTCGTCAAGATGAGTCATTTCAAGGCAGATTTCCAAGACGACGACATACCTTGCAAGTGCCAAGCTCAGCACATGTGGCACTGCAAAATCATTGTGGAGAAAAGCACTATTTAGCCAAAAAGATATCACGCGGGGTGCGAGCCTCTCTACCCGGCATGGTTGGAGGACAATCTGAAAGGAACGGTGACACCGGGGACTGGTCGAGGGAACAGAATCATAGACGAGGAAGCTGAAGCCCAAGTCAAATACAACAGGTTGCGTAAGAGGGTCCATGACTCTGAGAATGAGCATCGGGAAATACATGAGAGGAACGTGAGGTTGGTTGAGGAATGGAAAGAGATGGAGGTCACTTCCAATAGGAAACTGGAATATATGGAGCGAGGAATAGTGGAGCTGGAGGGCAAAATCATAAAGAGGATTGAAAACTGCCAGAATGCTTAGGGAGCTGAGGGAGGACACCGGAGCCTACTTGCTGTTGGGACTGTGCAAGCTGGGAAATCTGTTTGATGGAGTCCGAAAAATTGAATCTGGGGAAGGTCCTTCTGGGACCAAATAGATTAGATTTACTTTCTTTTGTTAAAATGTAATAAGGTCGAGTGCCAGTAGCAACTTGTTTTATTATTATGTTAGTGTCGTTTTGGATTCATCTACTTTTATATTATGAAATGAAGCATTTATGGGCATTTGAAGTTCTCCAAATTTATTTGTCGCTAGGCCTACCTCGGGCACAAAGAGGCTCCCAAATTAGGATACGAGTTTACAGTCACGCCCAACCTCGGGAGGCGCGATCGATGCTCAATCGAGTGATCCCAACTGAGCAAGCCTTATCAAACACTACCTACCCAGCTCAATAAGAATAAGGACATCATGCTTCCGTTTATTTAACCAAGGGAAGATAGTGTATCCCACATTACTAGTTCATTTTAAATTACCACATCAAATCATAAATGAGTTCCGAGGTCCCATACATTTATACTTTAGAGAAACGGGAATTAGAATTACAACATAGTTAGTACACCCATCTGACACCTGCACATGACCCACACATATGTCTACAAAACCTCTAAGGATGTAAAAGACAAGTATGACAATGCCGGCAACAAGGCCCCGGCTATACCTCAAAAGTGAAAGTCCACAACACAAAGATATAAAATATAGCCCCTTGAAGAAGAAATGGGCTCACCAAGATCTTGAGAAGAGGGATGCTTCGCTACACACGACTGGCACTATCCGCTATGGAGCCACCTACATTCATTAAAAAAAATGTAGCGCCCCCGGTAAAAGGGGCGTTAGTGCCATCGAATAGCACTAGTATGTATAACTAAACACCATCAAATTAGAAAGAACTTTCATACACAAATAAGGAAATCACAAGTATCACTCCAAAGCTTTAAACGATCACAACATTATCAACATGAAAGAATTACACAACCTTCATATCATGTTTCCATAGCCTTTAGTTGGGCATTTCATATGTTCCACATCGTTCACATTACCACCGCTATCTTAAGCGGAGTCCGATATCGACCCGATCGGCTAGGCCGTCTCCTGGAGACGTTACCAATATTATATTCACACTTTCCAGTTTCAATCATCAATGCATAACCTTGACTCAGACTTACCATCCTTGAGGCGAGGCGACTGTTCGAAGAATTCGAGGTATATCTGCCGCATCCTCAAACCGAGGAGTCTCTCTCCACTCTCTCTTATAGTTACCGCCCTTCTGTATTTATTTTGTTTTAGACTATTCAGGAGTTAGAGCACTATGTAGTGATCCTTAGCTTGTGATTCATGGGTTTTCGGGTCTTGGAGATATATATTGGTTTCTGAGAGTTAAATATTGTGTATGTCGAGCGGCACTTTTAAACACTATCTTATTACTCTAATTCTGTTTTAAATTGTTTACTTCCGCAAATTGGTTTATTTTACACAATTTAGGCTTACCTAGTCGTAGGGATTAGGTGCCGTCACAATGGTTCACGGAGGGCGAAACGGGGTCGTGACATTTTTATAATTACATTTAGTATTTTTTAAGCTAAAATGCATATAATTACAATGTTAGCCCATTTTAATGTTTAATTATATTTTATATGCGTAAATTTGGTCCCTATATTTTTTAAATGATAATTACATATTTTAAATCATTTTAGTATAGAAAATTATTTCCAGAAAACTATTTATTATTTATTATAAATTAAATAGGGAAAATTGGCTATTTAAATTATAGCCAGATTTGGCTTTCAATTATAGCCCAAACTAAACCCACTCCCCAGCCCAATTAACCCGACCCAAACCCTATAAACACCTACCCAAACCCGAAACCCATTAACCCGGTCACCGTTGATCTCCCAAATCAATGGTCCACATGAGCCCTTTCCTTTTTTAATTCAAAATACCACCTAATCCTACCTCATTTCCAAACCCCTGCCATTTTCAGATGCTCTCGTCTCCTCTCTTCTCTCAAACCTAACCTTAACCCCTCTTCAACCACCACCTTCTTCTCTGATTTTCTCTGGTGACCACCTTTCAACTCCAAGCCTCCAATGGTTCCTTCATCGCCTTGCTCATCATCTCTGAGGCCTTCAAGGGCCCTGGGCCATGTCAACTTGTATCTAGGGTTGCTATTTTTGTTGTTCATGGCTTCTCTGGTGTGATTTTGGGCAAAATCACTCTATATTTGTTACGATCTATGAAGTCCTAAGCAGGTTCTTCTATCTCTACTTGGGTTTCCTTTGAAACCCTAATGTTTCGTTTGTATCTCTTAGATCTGGGCCATTTTTAAACGATTCAAGCCTGTTCCTTTTATGTTCTATACTGCTCTCAAACCTCTTTTGAAAAATCATCAACTTTAAGTTGTTTTACTTTCTTTTAAAAATTAGGGTTTTTCGGAACATCTTCTACACTTTGTTTTAACTGATTTTTTATGTTTGAAACTTCTATCCTTGCATATCTTGATTGATTCTATGTTCTTACTGCTTTTTCAACTCGCCTATGTTAAAAGCCCTAATTTTTAGATCTTCTTTGTTTTGGTTCTGTGCGTTAGCATGACTACTCGATTCTTGTTAAGTTTCTGTGGTTACCGTGCTTCGAATAGGTTTTACTGAGTCCTTAGCCTACTTATATCACCTCTATGTGATTGTATTCATCTTGATTGTTCAAGACTTGCCTCTTTCTATCGATATTACTGACCTTGCCTGTTTGTTACGTCTGTTTGCTCTTCTCTATTTATATATTGAAGTACAGAAAAATACCTCCCTCTTGATTGATTTCGATTTCCTTATTTGATGGTTTGATTGAAAGGTTTTCTTTTAAAACCCTAAAACTCTACCTCGACTATTTAAATTGACTGATCTCCCTACCTTATTTGTTGTGGTACTTTATTCTTACCGAATTATTTTCTTAATTGGAGTTTTCTAAACTTAGTCCTAATTGACTATCCTATGCTTACTGAACTTTGATTCTTTCTTTATCAGTCATATACTAATTTTCTTGCCTTACATGCTATTGGTTCTTGCCGTTTGAATTAATTCCCTTAACTTAAGGGAGTACTTGCCTTGATTTTCTGACTAACTGATTCTGAGTTCCTCAATTACTATGCTACTATGATTCTTACCTTATTTACTACCTGCTTTCAAACTATAAATACTCTAGTTTTTCATTAGAACAGGACACGAACTCTTGGTTCAAAACTATCTCCCATACTTAAAAAATCTGTGCTCTCTCTCTTGTCCTACTTGATACTGCTCTAAGTTAGCCGGCTGCAAGTCAAGGCTAACCATTTGTGCTATCTTGTTCTTTTATTCTGCTTACTATTCTCTCCATTGGTATGTTCTAGTTTCAATTAAAAGTTCCAAGCACTTCTCTTGTTACTTCAGTTCATTTTGTTCCTAGTTTGATTCTATTTGTGGTTTTGTTGTGAAACTTATAGTTGATAGCTACATTGTTAGCATGATATCATGTCTTCCCCTCCCCTTGAGATCAGTATGTTTCCCCTTCTGTTTGTTTCTGCATGTCTACACTAATCATCTCTTACTTGTTATATGTTTACCACCATGAATTTCCCAAATCCTTATCCCCCTACATGTGAGTCGGTTCTTTATGTCTGATTTTGTGACTATGTCTAGTTAGCTGCTTCTGGGCATGACTATACTAATACCCAGGTCTTGGCTTAACTATGTGTGTCCTATGTATTCCCAAACCCCCCCCCCCTTTACCCCTATTTATGACTACCAAACCTGCCTTGATGCTATGACTCCTGGTTGTATCTGAACCTATCCTAAGGTGTTTGGACTTTTTTAACTACTCCAATCTCTTTTTTTCAAACAATCTCTGCTGCTTTACTGAATTATTTTCAAAAAAAAGACTTTTGTTAAATACAGTGTCTTACTAAAAAAATTCAACTTGTGTCCATCACTTTTCACTCTACTCTTAGTCAATAAGTTCTACCCCCTCTAGTATGTGTACTGCCTTGGGATCCTTTTGATAACCCTCTTAACTCAGGCATACTGAGGCTAGCCTTTCCACACTGCACTTGTTCAATTCTCGGTTATTAAGTCTAGGTGTAAGCACTGCCCGGGATCCTTGAGATCCTTAGGGAACTTTGATGCACCTAGACCCTGATTTGTCTATGGAACTAAGGCATATGAGGCTATTGGAGGCTTTGGGAAACCTGGGCCTAATTGAAGGCTCCCTATAGAATAGCCTCTTGATTTTCTATTTTTACTTATGTAATTCATTCATTGGCCTGTAATAATTTGTAAACAGATATTGGGATATTTATTAAAAAGGGTGGGTAGATGCATAACTTATGGGGTAATACGGGTAGAAAACCTGCTCCTAGGACCTTACTTTTAAAAGTCTGTTTGCTCTACTAAATAGAAAACATGCTCATAGGACTTTACTCTTTAATCTGATTGCTTTTCCTAATAGAAATCATGTCCATAGGATTTCACCTTTAAGTTTGTTTGCTCATCAAGTAGAAACCATATCTATAAGGTTTTACATTCTGTCATATTTAGAAACCATGCCTATAGGTTCCAAACAATCATGTCTTAAAATCAGTTCAATAATAGATGTTATGCCTATAGGACCTAATCCAGATTTAGTTATAACAAGTGTCATGTATGTTTCTATGCCTTCAAATCGTTAAAATTAGTATTACACTTAGATATCATGCATATAGGGAGCCATACTCGAAATTCTGCTTGTCAGTCTAATCTAGTCTAATAAATCAACTTGATTACGCCTAGTTCATTTCTGAATTGGTTTTATTAAGTATTAAGCATTTCCTGAAACAAGTTCTTTCAAACTGTCTCCATCTCATTAGATATCATGCTTATAGGTATTAAAGGAATCCATTTCAAAACCTGTCTTGTCTTTGTATTAATATAGACATCAGCATTCTACGTATAGGCAAGCCTTTAGGGCATTTTCAAAACTGCATTCTCTGAAACTGTCTCTACCGCTTAACGTTTTATGACCCTAACAGGCTTTAAAAAAGAGTCCCTAGGCAACTGCTAGGGTGTAGCTTCTGCGTCTAAAAAAAGGTTTGACTATTTCTGAATATTCACTTAGATATCCTACTTTAGGACATTGTCTAATAAAAGACCTTAACTGTGTTTGAGTCGTGTTGCTTATGTGTTTGTTTGAGGAGGAAACTCTGAGCCTCTTAATTGCTCCCATTATGTGTGAAAGTCCTAAATGCTTTTGATTGTTGCCTTAGAATTTTCGCCTTTTAAAACCTTAGGGGTACGTCTAAAACCACCCATAGGTAGAGGTCCTAACTCCCTCCAGGACCATTAAGAAGGGACAGGTAGCAGCACACAATAGGAACCGTTGACCAAACACCCGCTTTGCATGACCAATAAGGGGATGGGAAGGGTAGACATGGGATATGATGACTACGCGTTAATGTCATGTGTAGCCCCTCATTGAGGAGTGTTTACCGGACATTGTGTGGGGTGATCCTTTAGGATAACCAACCTAGGACCTTTCTTTACCAAATCCTTTCTTTATTTAAACCTTTGTTTTACAACTTGTTCAAACCTTTATCTTACTACTTGAGTTATTCTAACGTACTTTACTTGCAACTTATTTGATTCAACTGCTTGCTTGTAATGGACTAATTTGTGAATATAAGTTCGGACAGGACCCAAAGTTGTGGACCAAGAGGGGTGCCTAACACCTTCCCCTTGAGGTTACTTCGAGCCCTTACCCTAATCTCTGGTAATGCAAACCAACCCAAGAGTTAATCACTCTAGGTGCCCTAACGCACCATAATCTGTTAGGTGGCGACTCTTCAAATACCCAATTCCCTAAAGGAAATGAGTCATTACACCCTGTGAATGTCGAAACCCCAACCTCTCCTCGTCAAAAAGGGAGGGAAAAGAGGGTGCGACAAACCTTAAACTCCATATCATGAAGCCGGACATCGAAATAAGACTTTTGCCTGCTTTATGCCGTCCTCAGTCTCTCTTGTATCACTTTTACCTTCTCAATGGCTTGGTGAATCAAATCTAGTCCATATAATTCTGTTTCACCGACTTTGAACCATCCAATTGGTGATCTACATCTTCTCATGTATAGTGCCTCGTATGGGACCATTTTAATACTGGAATGGTAGCTATTATTGTAGGCGAATTCTGTGAGTGGAAGATGGTCATCCCAATTCCCCTTGAAATCTAAAACACATGCTCGTAGCATATCTTTAAGTGTTTGAATGGTACGTTCAGCCTGTCCGTCAGTTTGCGGATGAAATGCAGTGTTGAGATTCACTTTTGTGCCTAAACCCTTCTGAAATGACCTCCAAAAGTTAGCTGTAAATTGAGCTCCTCGGTCTAATATAATAGATATCGGTATACTACGAAGCCTAACAATCTGCTTGATATACAACTTCGCATATTCTTCAGCCGTGTAAGTTGTCTTAACTAGCATAAAATGGGCATATTTTGTAAGTCGATCAACTATCGCTTAGATGGAGTCAAACTTATGATAAGAGAGAGGTAATCCAATAATGAAGTCCATATTAATCACCTCCCATTTCTAGGTCGGAATCTCTATATTCTGAAGCAATTCACCGGGTTTCTGATGTTCGATCTTTACTTGTTGACAAATAAGGACACTGGGCTACAAATTCTGCAATAGACTTATTTATGTTATCCCACCAATACTGCTCCTTAATGTCATGATACATCTTTGTCGAGCAGGGATGGATGGAACATCGGGATTGATGAATCTCAATCATAATCTTCTCTCGCAACCCTGCCACATTAGGCACATATAGTCGGCCTTGGTATCTTAGTGCCCCATCTCCTCTGATATCAAAAGCCGTAATTTGACACTGCTGAATGCTCTCTTTCAATCGTACTAAGATAGGATCTTCATATTGCCATGCTTTTACCTCAGCTACCAAAGATGATTCTGATGTATTCTGTATAGTAATACCTCTGTCATCAAAGTCTAACAATCTGATTCTCATATTGGCTAGCTGATGAAGCTCTTTAGTCAACCCTTGTCTACCTACCACAATGTGTACTAAGCTTCCCATTGACTTATGACTGAGAGCGTCTGCCACAACATTGGCTTTATCGGGATGGTACAATATCTCGACATCATAATCTTTCAGTAATTCAATCCACCTACGCTACCTCAAATTCAACTTCTTCTGCTTGAAGATATATTGTAAACTCTTGTGATATGTGTAGATGTCAACACGGATGTCATATAAGTAGTGCAGCCATAACTTTAAAGCATATATTACTACAGCCAATTCCAAATCATAGGTCGGGTAATTCTTTTCATGCTTCTTCAATTGTCTTGATGCATAAGCAATCACCTTCCCACGTTGCATCAATATGCACCCAAAACCTATACCTGAGGCATCATAATATACCACATAACCTTCTGTTCCTTCTGGGAGAGTGAGCACTGGTGCGGATGTCAATCGATTCTTTAGCTCCTAAAAACTTCGTTCACAAATGCCAGACCACTGGAACTTAGTAGCCTTCTGTGTTAACTTAGTCAATGGTGCTTATATAGAGGAAAACCCTTCTACAAATCGCCTATAATATCCTACTAGCCCTAGGAAACTATGGACTTTTGATGGTGTTGTAGGTCTCGGCCAATTCTTTACTGCATTGATCTTCTGAGTGTCGACACTAATACCCTCGTCAGATATCACATGGCCAAGAAATGCTACTGAATTCAGCCAGAATTCACATTTGGAGAGCTTAGGATATAACTTACAATCCTAAAGCGTTTGTAATACTATCCGCAGGTGGCCCGCATGTTCCACCTCCGAACGAGAATACACCAGAATGTCATCAATGAATACGATCACGAACACATCAAGAGAGGGCCTAAATACAGTATTCATGAGATCCATAAAAGTTGTTGGGGCATTTGTTAGCCTGAACGACATTACCAAGAACTCAAAGTGCCCATATCTTGTCCGGAAGGTCGTCTTTGGAATTTCCTTCTCCTTAACCCTCACCTGATGATACCCTGAATGTAAGTCAATCTTGGAGAAATACTTGGCACCCTGGAGTTGGTCAAACAGGTCGTCAATCCTTGGAAGTGGATACTTGTTCTTTATAGTAAACTTATTCAACTGTCAATAATCAATACACATCCTTAACGACCTGTCTTTCTTCCACACAAACAAAACTGGCGCACCCCAAGGTGAAGTGCTAGGCCTAATGAAGCCCTTATCCAACAAGTCCTTCAACTGTGCCTTCAACTCTCGCAACTCTGTCGGGGCCATTCTGTATGGAGGGATAAAGATCGATTGAGTGTCAGGCAACACATCAATGCTAAACTCAATCTCCCTTTTAGGAGGAAGGCCTGGGAGTTTATCTGGGAAAACATCAGAAAATTCATTGACCACGGGGATTGATTGTAGAGTAGGCGGTTTCGCCTCTGCATCCCTAACACGAACGAGATGATAAATGTAACCTTTTGAGATCATCTTCCTTGCCTTAAGATAGGAAATAAACCTACCTTTTGACGTAGAAATGTTCCCTTTCCATTCAATGATAGGTTCACCAGGAAACTGAAACCTAACCATCTTCGTACAAAAATCAACATTTGCATAGCATGAGGCCAACCAGTCCATTCCCATTATCACATCGAAATCAACCATTTCTAACTCAAATAAATTTTCCGAGGTTCGATGACTACAAATCATCACTATGCAACCCTTCTAGCAATCACAGAATCTCCTATCGAAGTAGATACCGCAAGTGGTTCACTTATCAATTCAGGTTCAACGCCAAACTTATGAGCCACAAATGGTGTAACATATGATAATGTAGATCCCGGATCAATCAGTGCATATACATCTTAAGAAAATACAGACAATACATATGTAACAACATCTGGAGATGACTCGAGATCCTATCGACCTACTAGAGCATAGGTTCGATTTTGAGCACCACTCAAACTTGGCACTACACCTCTACCTCTACCATGACCTATCGACTGTTGAAAACCTGATGCTAGTGGCCGAACTGATGAGGAAGAACCAGTCGGCTGAGCCATACCACCACCTCCTCTATTAGGACAATCCCGCATCATATGGCTAGGCTGTCTGCAAGAATAGCTCACATCAGAACCTCGACAACACAGTCCAAAGTGGGCCTTGCCGCACTGATCACAACGTGGTGTTGGGGGCATTTGACTAGTATCCCTGTGATATTGCGAGCCTGATGCCTGCAAACTCTGACCTGGACCAGAATAGGTAAATCGATCATATCGAGGCCTCTGAAACTATGGAGGAGCACTAGCTACAGGTGGTGCAGAACTCCTCGAAGACTGGGGCCTGACACTACCTCTGAAGTCATCAGAATACCCTGCAAATCTCACCCTCTTATGTTGGCCCCTATCATGCTCCCTATCTACCCTTTACAAGCACTTACGATCCTCTAGGGTCTTGGCATAAGCTTGAATACGGGAAATATCCATGCCCTCCACCAAGGAGGTTGTCGTGCACTTATTTATCAAATGTGGTCCCAACCCGTTCACGAACAGATGCACCATATCGCTCATCTCGGCCACCATATAGGGAGCATACCTTGCTAAAGAATCAAACTGCATACTATACTCTCGTACACTCATATTACCTTGTCGAAGGTTCAAGAACTTATCATCTGTAGCTCGTCGTATCTCATCTGGCAAGTAGTGACGAAAAAAGGCCTCAGAAAATTCCTTCCACATAGCTGGAGGAGCATTCGGACCCCTGGATCTCTCCCAACTATCATACCAGAAAACCGTTAAATCTCATAAT
Source organism: Nicotiana sylvestris (assembly GCF_000393655.2). Taxonomy (NCBI): domain Eukaryota; kingdom Viridiplantae; phylum Streptophyta; class Magnoliopsida; order Solanales; family Solanaceae; genus Nicotiana; species Nicotiana sylvestris. The sequence goes on from NC_091060.1 coordinate 84,297,133, forward strand.
CGATAAGAAGCCAACTCTACTGACTTTGTATCACTAGCATGCGTAACTCGCAATGTACGATGAACTTGATCAATAAAAGTCTGTAGGTCCTCCTTGGGGTCTGATCCGGTAAACACTGGAGGGCCCAGATTAATAAAATCATGAACTCTCATACTAACTGGTTTATCAACAGCCCTGGTATTCTGCATCTGAGCCTAAGTAGCTACTAAGCTAGTCAACAACTGCAGCGCACTCCGGATATCCTGGTATATAGTGCCCAGATGGAGGAATTGGTGGTGTTGGGTGCCTCCTAATATCCTCTAGAGGAGACGGAGTAGGTGAGGTATGAGACGGCATCTCACTCTGAGCCTCACTTTGTCCTGCTCTGGCTTGGGGCACCTGACTGGCACCCTCTCCCGCAGTTGTATCAAGCCGTCTACTAATTGTTTGCTTCCTAGTCGAAGGAATCACTGAAAGAAAGCAAGGTGAATATTAGAGACTAACACTTACAACTCAACTCTGCGCACGATCTAGATTCAGGAAGAATGTAACAACCCTAGATGTAATGTAGCCTCCTGATTATGAATGTGGCGCGCTACATATCCATAATCAAGACTCTACTAGACACGGCTCATAAACAACCCCAAGGACAGACTTGCTCTAATACCAAGTTTTTCATGACCCAAACTGGAGGGTCATGACTAGCACCCGGGCCATATCTGTCGAGCACCATCGCACATTTTATCTAACTTTCCTTATTATCTTTAAAGGCCGACGAGGTCAATATAAATGGTAGACATGGATCATGAACAACCAACAATAAAAGATAATGACTTGAACATATATAATATAGGATGACTAGACAGTCAAGAAACTATATATAAGGTGCGAGCTACCATACTGCCATGAAAGACTAAACAACAAAAATCAGCCGACAAGGCATACCAAACTATACATGAGTCGACACCTGTCTATGAGCCTCTAAAGGAACATAAGTGCTGCAACATTGCCGGAACAGGGCCCCGACATGCCCATAATATCTATAACAAAAATGCATACCAATACCACGGCAAGTCCGGAGAAGGGATCTCGCCAATAACTGTTGAACTGGGCATCCTACTATGGTGGGGGAGTTGCGTCTACCCGTCTATCAGGACTTGTAACACTACATGTAGCATCCACAAATAAAAAGGATGTCAGTATGAATAAAGTACTGAGTATGTAAGGCAGGAAAGCATAAGTACGAGCAGTAATGTAAACAAGGATAGAGAATATACAACCTGTAACATCTGGGTACCTCTGAGGGCTACTGACATGAAATTCATGATACAAATATATATATATATATATATATATATACTTTTAAAACATACGCCTTTGTGGGCATCATCATCATCATGTCGTACCCGGCCATAATAGGCTCGGTAAAAATGTACCCGGCCATCATAAAGCTTGATAGAATCATACCCGGCCACGTGGAACACGGTAAAACCCGACTGATCTGTGGTTGCACAATAGGTGTCTTCTCGGTCGTATAGCGCGGCTTGGTAGACTAAAATAGATACATATATAGTGCATGTTGGACTCATTGGAATAATATTCTGAACCTTTAGGAGTGACGTAAGGTCGGCATCCTCTGTACACGTTATTAGGACTAACTCTTCATCATGAATCTTTTAAGAATCAGGAAATACCAACAATATTGATAACACAAGAATAAGAGAAGCAACATCAACATCAATATCTCCATAAGAAGGAAAACAATATAAGTACTGCTAGCTTCTAAGAGTAGAGTATCTTTGGAAGCTCATTCATTACATTATGTACAATCGGAGTCGTGCAAAAAGAAGGAAAATGATAGCCTTACATACCTTGTATATATTGCCCAACCTCAAGCTATGCAAATGTCACGACTCCTTAGTCTACAATAAGAGAAATGACATTATCGTTATCGTTTAGGCGTCGCAACTATTATGTATCGACCGCAACCTATTATACAATGAAATGGACAGGACCTCCCTTATTTATATGACTTCCCACAAGTAAAAAAAATCACCAAACATCCCAAACAACATCAATAATAATGATATTGAGCCTCCCAAAATAGTCCACCAACCAACAACATTACTACCAAGCCTTTCGATGTATATTTCACAAGTTCTAGCTTCAATGACTTAGACGCAACTTGGATAATCTTAAATACATGTAGGGTAAGAGGTTCCTTACCTGTAAACATAAAGAAAAATGTCAATTTGACCTTAATTTTCCACGAAATATCCCTCCAATGCTGCCACAAGAACAAGGAAGCGAAACTAGCAATCAATTAGGGGTTTTCGGCACTAGAATCACTTTAGAAGACTTGAAATCACCTAGGGGTGATATTAAAAACTTGAGAGTATTTACAGAACATAAACCACTTAAAACAACCTCCTACACAAGCTGGAACAATACAAAAATGAGCAACAACAAGAAGAACAAGAAACTTACTAGCGCCACGGGATTCCCGACACTTGATTTGTGTTGTTTGTCCTTTGTTTGGGTCTTGGATCATGAGGGAAACTTGAGAGGATGTTTTTAGGGTTCTAAGGTCTGAATACACTGAAAAAAATGACTTAAAACTGGGTTGAGGCCTCTTTTATATATATCCATATGTCTTAAACCGCCTATGTGGGCCCTATAGAGAGGTGTTTGGCGCAGTCTCGCAAAAACGTAAATATCTCTTTACTCCGAGATCGTATGGACAAATGGTTTAATGCGTTGTAAACTAGACTCGTAGATATTCAATTTTGTGGGTAGATCACCCCCTAATTCCCAGTAAATTTGGATAAAATCTTAGCAACATTTGACCTAAAGTTTAAGTAAAATTATGAACGTAAGTTGCGCCAACTTTTGTCGACTTTTGTTTCATAACTCGTTTGACTTCAAGACTTATGATACGGATATTATATGATTAAAATACCTTAAAACATGACCTCTTGAATATATTAAGCACCTCTAGGTTTACCCGAAAATACGGGTTACAACATCCTTGATTTGTTTAACTTCTACTACTTGTTAAACCCCTTATACACCCTTGTATCATTTAAGACTAATAGGATTAACTTCTTATCATCTCAAAGATAATCTATTCTTGGATTTACATTGAATAACTTACAGTATGAACTAACATACGTGAATATGGGTTGTAAGGACATTCTCATTCTGGCATGGGTTAAGATGGCTGCACACGAATGTTTGCCACCCTTTTGCTTCAAAGTTAAGGGTGTCTCTAACAATTGGCACTCCTAATGTGAGCCATGTAGGTGTTTTCCCTGGAATAGCAAGTAACTCAGCTAGCCATGGGCGAACTGCCTCACCCAAGGCTAGCTTCTCCAGGTATTGCTCAGCTTCAACCTCCTCAAACCCTACGTATTTGTTCAGTGCTTGGCCATCAAACCGGATTTTCAAATTTCGGACCTTCGTCACATTTGTACCCTTTTTTATGTGGGAAACATTGGCATAAAATTCTTTGACGAGGTATTCATTGGCATCTAGCACAGAGCCGGTGAACTATTTCCATCATTTTCTCTCTGTGAAGTGCTTTAGGACATTTGGATTGTGCTGGCTTAAGTATTTGGTTATGAACTATCGCTCAAGAGTGAGTGACCTTTGGGGACACCATTCCCGAAACTTGGCATACGCCTTTTCACTGCCAAACCTATCAGCCCACAACTCCGCCTTCCTTGATCTAGCCAGGCCTCTCACAATTGTATCACCCCCTCTCCCATCATTTGTGACTTTATTATCATCATCTAAATTGATTGGATCTGGGGGAGCATGTGCAAAAGAGGGTTCAGAATCTTCACTACCCTCTTCCGAACCCTCAGACGAACCCTTAGAGGAGGAGGACTCATCAACCAAATGAAATCTCCCCGGGAATTGTTTGGGGATTTGTTGGGACTGGACTTCTGGTTGTGCTTGCACGGAGTTTCCTTCAGAAGGTTCCCCGGAGGGGACATACTTACTGGTCTCAGAAGTGTCCGAGGCTCTATTGGTGGTTTCTTTCTTGCTGATAACTCGTGGAAGTGCGAGAGGCAAGCTACTTTTACTTTTGCCCCGGACTCGAGAAGGTTCTGCCCTCCCTTTTGAAGTATCACCTCGACCACGTGAACCCACCATTGTCTGCAACACACAAGTAGTGAAAGGTAGTTAGAATTGGGGTTAACCTGTATAATTGAATTACAGTTGAAAAGAAAGGTATTGCTTCTTAAAACAGGGCAGCGCGGAAAGCACAAAAGTGAGTGTGGTCACGGACTGCCCATCGCGGATCGCACAATTTTGAGTGCGGCTGCAGAGATACCAGGTTTAGACTACTGGTTCTTTGAAGATACCAGGACCACTCAAAACTGAGTGCGGCCGCACAACAACCATCGCGGACCGCACAATTTTGAGTACAGCCGCATAAACACTTTGTTGGGTCTCTGAAGTTCAACTATGCAGACCGCACAAAATTTGATGCGGCCGCGAAAACCAACCACGAACCGCACAAAATTGAATGCAGCCGCACAATCTAAGTAATTAAAAGTGCCTTGAACTAGGGTATTGCGAACCGCACAATTTTGTATGCGGTCGTATACCCTATCACGGACCGCACAAAAGTGTGTGCGGCCGAGAAATTCAAATCATATCGGCACTGAGGTACGATTAATACAAGGGTTTTCACTAATTAGGCAAGATTTATGGCAATTAGACAATAAAAGCTACTAACCCCATCCCCCATTATGCATTCAAACACTACTCATATGTTTCTAAGCAAGTATTAAGCATTAATTTGACATATTTGGCATGAACCTAACCCTAGCTAAAGAACAAAACTAAAACAAAGATGAAATTAATTCATTGAAATGAGCATACTAGTAGTGAAATGTAGTAGGAAATCAATACTTGATGAGTAAAAGATTAGATTGAAAACAAGGAAGTGCATTGTGCTTTAGGCTTGCTTGAGAGGTCAGAGTGAGTAAAGTGTGAATAGTTTCAAGAAGTCCTATTCATACTCTGACCCCAATGATCCACCGACTTACCTGAGTGCGGCCGCACAATTTTGGTGTGGTCTGCACTCTTTACTTTTTGTAGCTCAGCATCAGATTTATTGACGTGGTCCGCATAAAAATGGTTGCGGTCGTACAATTTGTGTGGTCCGCAAAATTTTGGGCGCGACCGTGAATTCTTAAGGGATTGTGTCAGGCCAAACTTCAGAGAGTTGGCATTTTCCCTATTCCATTTGTGAGACCACACACAGAATTATGCAGCCACGAAGTGCTTGTGCGGTTCGCATAATTCTAGCGCGGTCCGCACAATTTCTCCCCTTAGCCAAATTTTTCCTTGTCAATTTCCTTCACTGCATAACCAATTCCTACATACACTTCATAACCAGTTAGTCCAAAGTAATGCCTAATCTAAGAAGAAAATCAAAAGAAAGAAAAACGCATGGGTTGCCTCCCAAGAAGCGCCCGATTTAATGTTGCGGCACAACGCATGTTACCATCATTCATTTGAAATGGATCAATGCCACCACGTGGCCATCATCAACCTTACCAAGGTAGTGCTTCACCCGGTGCCCATTGACTCTAAAGATATCACCATTCTTGTTTTTCAAATCTAGAGTACCAAAAGGAGTCACATGCACCACTTCAAAGGGACCACTCCACTTTGCCTTTAGCTTTCCCGGAAACATCAGTAACCGAGAGTTGAATAGAAGAACAAGGTCACCTTCTTTGAATTCTTTATTTCGAATATACTTATCATGTAGATACTTCATCTTGTCCTTATATAAGGACGAACTGGAGTAAGCATGGAATCGTAACTCATCAAGTTCATTCGATTGCTCCACCCGAAGATTGGCAGCTACATCCCACTCAAGGTTCAATTTCTTCAACGCCCACATGGCCTTGTACTCTAATTCCACCGGGAGGTGACATGCTTTCCCAAACACCAACCGATACGGAGACATACCAATTGGAGTCTTGTAAGATGTTCTATAGGCCCATAAAGCATCATCAAGTTTCCTTGACCAATCAGTCTGGTTTACATTGACAGTCTTGGATAGAATACTCCTGATCTCCCTTTGGAGACTTCAACCTGTCCACTTGCCTGGGGGTGATAGGGGGTTGACACCTTTTGAGTGAAACCATACTTGGAGAGTAAAGAGTCAAAGTCTTTGTTGCAAAAATGAGAACCCCCATCACCAATAATGGCCTTTGGGGTGCCGAACTTTGTGGATATGTTTTTCTTCAAGAAGGCCACCACACTCTATGCTTCATTGTTGCGCAAAACCACAGCTTCAACCCATTTGGAAACGTAATCCACAGCAACAAGAATATAGGTGTTCCCACATGAACTCACAAATGGACCCATAAAGTCGATACTCCACACATCGAAAATATCAATATCAAGGATGGTGGTGAGAGGCATCTCATTCTTCTTGGAAATCCCACTGACCCTTTGGCAATCATCATAATGCTTAACGAGCTCACTAGCATCTTTGTACAAGGTAGGCCAATAGAATCCATAGCTTGAAATAATCAATTGCCACTAGAATGAACCTATGCCCGTTTGATGCGGCAGGCTCGATAGGTCCGATAACATCCATTCCCCAAGCGGCGAACGGCTATGGCGAGCTTGTTGCAGTAAGCTCGTTTGGAGGCACCTTTATCATGTCTGCATGTATCTAACAGCGATGGCATTTTCGGACATACTAGATGTAGTCTATCTCCATAGTCCAAAAATAACCAGCTCAAAGTATTTTCTTGGCTAAGACAAAGCCGTTCATATGTGGTCCGCAGGTCCCCGCATGAATTTCCTCCAATAATCTGTATGCTTCCTTTGCGTCGACACACCTCAGTAATCCCAAATCAGGAGTCCTCCTATACAGGATTCCTCCTATATGAAAGAAGTTGTTAGATAATCTCTGAAGTGTGCGCTTCTAAGTAGGATTTGCGAGTTCTGGATATTCTCCCTTCGTCAAATATTCCTTGATATCATGAAACCAAGATTTTCCGTCTGCCTCTTCTTCTACATGAGCACAGTAAGCTGGCTGATCATAGATCTTTACCGGAATAGGATCAATGATGTTCTTGTCTAGGTGTTGTATCATGGATGATAGGGTAGCCAATGTATCGGCAAACTCACTCTGAACTCTGGGAACATGTTGGAACTCTATCTTTGTGAACCTCTTCCTCAACTCCTGTACATGATGCAGATAAGGGAGTATCTTGGAGTTCTTGGTTGCCCATTATTCTCGGACCTGATGTATAAGCAGTTCTGAATCTCCGATCACTTGTAATTCCTGAGTTCATGTCAATGGCGAGCTTGAGCCCTAAGATGCAGGCTTCGTACTTGGCCATGTTGTTGGTGTATGGGAACCTGAGCTTGGCACCGAATAATGCTGGCCGGTTTCTGATACTAGGACCGCTCCTATGCCAACTCCTTTGAAGTTTGCTACTCTGTCGAAAAACATTCTCCAACCATCATAGGATTCTGCAATATCTTCCCCTATGAAAGATACCTCTTCATCAGGAAAATATGTCTTTAGAGGCTCGTATTCTCCATCCACGGGGATTTCAGCAAGATGATCTGCCAGTGCTTGTCCTTTGATTGCCTTCTAAGTCATGTAAACAATGTCGAATTCACTCAGCAGGATTTTCCACTTGGCTAGCTTGCCCGTGGGCATGGGCTTCTGAAAGATGTACTTCAAAGGATCCATTCTTGATATGAGATAAGTAGTATAGGCACAGTAATAGTGCCTCAACTTCTGAGCTACCCAAGTCAGAGCATAACAGGTGCGTTCCAATAGAGAATATCGGGCCTCGTGCGGGGTGAACTTCTTGCTGAGATAATAGATGGCCTACTCTTTTCTTCCCGTTTCATCATGCTGCCCCAGGACACAACCGAAAGCCCCATCCAGTACTGCAAGGTAGAGTAATAGAGGTCTACCCAGCTTGGGCGGGACCAAAATTGGCGGTGTTGATAGGTATTCCTTGATTCTATCAAAGGCTTTCTGACAATCATTAGTCCATTTGGTAGCAGCGTCCTTCTTCAACATCTTAAAGATTGGCTCACAAATGACAGTGGATTGAGCTATGAACCGGCTAATGTAGTTAAGTCTTCCAAGAAACTCATAACCTCTTTTTTGCTCTTTGGTGGTGGCAATTCTTGGATGGCTTTGACCTTTGACGAATCCAGTTCTATTCCTCGGCGACTCACAATGAACCCAAGTAGTTTTCCGGCAGGAACCTCGAATGCACACTTGGCGAGATTCAGCTTTAAGTTGTACCTTCTTAGTCTGTTGAAGAACTTCCTCAGATCTTCCATATGGTCAGTGGCTCTCTTTGATTTGATGATGACGTCGTCTACTTCCACCTCAATCTCTTTGTGTATCATGTCATGGAAAATAGTAGTCATGACCCTCATGTAGGTGGCCCCAGCATTCTTTAACCCAAACGGCATCATCTTGTAACAATATATCCCCCACGGCATAATGAAAGTCGTTTTCTCCGCGTCTTCCTTATCTATCCATATCTGATGATACCCAGCAAAACAATCAATGAACGACTGCAGTTCATGCTTGGCGCAGTTGTCAATTAGAATGTGTATGTTCGACAAGGGGAAGTCGTCTTTTGGACTGGCCCGGTTGATATCCCGGTAGTCGACACAGACTCTAAGCTTCCCGTCCTTCTTCGGCACTGGCACAATATTGGCTAACCATGTTGGATACTCTACTACCCTGAGAACCTTGGCTTTGACTTGCTTAGTAACTTCTTCCTTGATTTTCAAACTCATGTCGAGTTTGAACTTCCTGAGCTTCTGTTTTACTGGTGGACATGTTGGATGGGTTGGCAGTTTGTGAGCTACAATAGATGTGCTAAGACCAGTCATGTCATCATAAGATCAAGCGAATATGTCCTCATATTCCCTTAGAAATTCTGTGTACTCTTTCTTTTCGGATGGTGACAGATGAACATTGATGCGCGTTTCTTTGACATTTTCTGCATCTCCCAGGTTGACAACCTCAGTTTCGTCCAGGTTAGACTTAGGTCTGTTCTCAAAATCCTCAACCTCTTTAACAACCTCTTCTGGTATATCATCTTCTTCTGAGTCTATATCCATTTGTTGTGTTGCCTCGTTGCATGTCACAATCGTCAGTTAATCAAGATAAGTAATAGTAATGTTGTGTAAATAAAGTAAATGATAAAAAGTAATAAGAGCAAGATTTATAAGAAACTGAAATGCTTTGATAAATTTCATAATTGTTTTGAACATTGGAGCTCTTATTTCAATATTAAAAATGCGGAAAGAAAGTCAACTAGCAAAAAATAAAGATAATGCATGGTGCTTTGTTCAGCCTTGCTACCCCGAAGCTTTTCGGGCCCTGGTGGTTCTGATAGACCAATTGTTAAGGCGTGCTCCTCGGCTCACAGCTTGTATAGAAGGGCCTTCCTCCCCCTCCTCCTCGAAAATGACACAACAGTCCATATTATCATCTTCCAAAAACAAATTCCTCATCGCCGCCAGTGCTTCTTCTTCTTCCGACCCATATATGACACCGACTGGCTGGAAGGTCTGCTCTAAGCGAGGTATCAGATGCTCCAGCGGGTAGTAGGGACTGCGCCATGGTGGCGACCAGTGGTTGAACTCCTCCCAAGTGTATTCATATCCCAAACCGAAAGTGGTACCGTGTTTCTTCAACTTGATAGGCTTAGCGATTCCTTGGAGATTCTTGCCAAGTCCCTTGCCAGGTTCATAGCCACACCAATTCAGTATACTTTCGATTTTGTTATCCCACCATTTATCCTTGTCCACGGCGTTGACTCGCTCAATGTGATGGTAGGTTTCTTCGCCTATCTTCCTTCTTCCTTTGATTGCTGGGATGGTCTGGCGACTGTATATAGGATTGCTACCATCGCCGTGAATAATTACCTCTTGGTGATTCCACTCGAATTTCACTGCTTGATGTAGGGTTGATGCTACAGCCCCAGCGGCATGGATCCAGGGTCGTCCCAATAGCAAGTTGTAAGATGTTGTGACGTCTATCACTTGAAAATCAACGTCGAACCAAGTCGGTCCCATTTGCAAACACAAACTGATTTCCCCAATAGTGGACCTTTGGGATCCATCGAAAGCTTTGACATTGATGTCTCCATCCTTGATCTCATGCAGGCTCTTTCCCAATGTTCTGAGAGTCACCAATGGACAAATATTGAGGCTGGACCCTCCGTCAATCAGGATTCTGGTGATGAAATAATCTTCGCACTACACAATGATGTGCAATGCCTTGTTGTGGCTTAGCCCTTCAGGTGGCAGCTCATCTTCGTGGAAAGTGATTTTGTGACTCTCCAATACTTGCCCTACCATGTTTTCCATTTCTCCTCCAGTTATGTTTCTAGGCACATATGCCTCACTCAGCACCTTCAATAAGGCATTTTTATGTGCGTCAGAGCTTTGTAGCAGAGCCAAGATAGAGATCTGGGTTGGTGTTTTGTTCAACTGATCAATGACCGAATACTCTTTGGCTTGTATCTTCCTCCATAGATCGTCAGGCCTAGTTTCAGTGATGGTTGGTCATCTAGAGGCCTACTTACTGGACTCAGCTAGATGTTCTGGAGTATAAACCCTGCCAGTTCTTGTCATACCCTGTGGTGTAATTGTTTCTCCAGATTTGGTTTTTCCTTTCCTTCTCTCCTCGGAGGTGTAATCCCACGGTATGGCCTTTGGGTGGAATGGTGTTACGGCTGTCATGGCCACCGGAATGGGCACCCTTGCTTTTGGAGGTAATACAGCAACCTCAAATGGTACAGTTGCCTTTGGGGACCCAAACTAGACCTCAATAGGCCCCGGCGTCTTTGTAGAAGAAGGTGCTTCGAACTCAAGTGGTATGGACATGTTCACTTCGGCGTCTCCAGAAGGTTGCATCTGGACCACAATCGGGTTAAGGGTGACTGTTGGTTTCTTTTGCTCGTCACCTTCAGCGATCAATCCAATCGACCCTTTGGGGTCCCAATCGTCTTCTATCTCAATCATGTGAACACCTCCACCCTTGTGGTCTGGTAGAGGGTTGTTACGGACATTCGGAGTAATATCCTTTTCCACAATGATCTTGTTGTCAATTAAAGGTTGGATCTTATCCTTCAGAGAGCGGCACTCATCAATGGTATGCCCCTTCATGCCGGAATGGCATGCACAGGTTTTGTTTGGGTTGACCCATTGGGAGGGGTTTTGGGGGTTTATAGTAGGGATAGGGGTGACGTAACCAACAGCTTTGAGCCTTTCATACAGCTGGTCGATAGGTTCAGCAATGGCGGTATACTGTTTGGGGGGTCTGCGGTCGAAGTTTGGTCGGGGTCTAGGGAAATTTTGGTGAGGGGGAGGTGATTGATAGTGGGCTTGTTGGGTGTTGTAGGCTTGGTAGACAGGTGCGGGTTGAGAGTATCTGGGCGAAGTGGGCTGATATGTGGGAGGTGGAGATGATTGGTAAGTAGGCGGTGGAGCTTGGTAAGAGGGCAAGGGTGCTTGGTAATTTGGGGTAGGCTGATATGTGAGTGGAGGTAATGGGTAGGTTTGGTATTTGATTGGGGACTTTGTTCTCTATGCAACCATCACGGCACTCACATCCCTTTTCTTGGACGTGCCACCAGACTGTAGAGCCTTGTTGGTGGCCTGTAATGCTTCAAAGTTTGTGACCATACCACTTTTAATACCTTCCTCGATCCTTTCCCCTAGCTTAATGATGTCGGAAAATTTCTGGCCTTCAATCAACATCAACCTCTCATAATATTGTGGGTCTTGAGCCCGGACGAAAAACCTATTCATTTGTTCTTCTTCTAAAGCCGGCCTGACCTTAGCAGCTTCTGATCTCCAACGAGTAACATACTTGCGGAATGTCTTCGTAGGTTTCTTCTTTAGGTTCTAGATGTAGAACACATCTGGCGCATTCTTCGTGTTGAATCTGAATCTGTCCATGAAATCGGATGCCATACTTACCTAATTCGACCACTTCTTCGGGTCTTGGCTAATGTACCAAGATAGAGCATCCCCTTTTAGGCTTCTCATAAAGAGCTTCATGCGAATCTTTTCATCCTTCCCTACTCCGACCAGCTTGTCATAGTAGGTCCTCAAATGGACTCTGAGATCCCATATGCCATCAAATATCTCGAACTTGGGAGGTTTGTACCCCTCGAGCAGTTCGATATCTGGCTGAATGCAAAGGTCTTCGTAATTCAATCCATCGATCCCCTTGCTTCCTTCAACACCCTGAACTCGGCTAGTCAACTTCTTGAGTTCTGCGGCCAGATTCCTAATAAGAGAGTCTTTGTAATCAGACTCAGGTGTGCTTGAAATAGGTTGAGTATAGTGTGGTATGGTTTCCACATAGATGGGGGTGTTATGGAGATGATCATTTGTGGAGTTTAGTGGTTCAGGGATGAGCAGTGGGTGTTGTTTGAAGTGTGGCATGTGTTGCAGTGGTGATGGGGAGTAGGTTGGTTTCGTGGTTTCGGGATGTTTTGTGGAGGTGTAGGGTTTTGAGTGTTGGGAAAGTTGACATCTGGGGTGGTGAGGGAAAACGACAAACTTTCCAAGTTCCGAACTTGGTCCAGTTCTTCCTGAAATTTCAACAACTTTTGCTCGAGCTGGGAGACACTTTCCTTGGAAACCTGAATACCCTGAGGAACCTCTACCCTTTCAACTGAGTTCTCCTTTCTAATGTTGCTCAAATCTTCCATTTTCCCTTGTTCTTGTTTCTGATAGGACTTGGAGGAGGAGGAGGTGGAGGGCCCTTAGATCTTGTGGAGTATAACGACGATGCCAGAGTGCACAAACTAACCTTTGGGGAGGGGAATAAAACAAAAAAAATAAAAAACAAAGGTAGCAAGTTAGTGTGGGTTGTAATAAAAAGAAGTTGCGATATTTAAACACATAGTGCGAGAATATAATTCATGTCCTAATTCGGGAGCCTCATTGTGCCCGAGGTAGGCCTAGCAATAAGTTGATTTGGAGAACTTATAATGTTAAATGCTTCATTTTATTGATAAAAATAAGACGAATCCCAAAACGACACTAAAAATAGCAGAAAATAAAATGTCACTAATGGCCATTGGCCTTATTACATTCTTAAAGCAAAAGAAAAGACTCCTAGCTACTTGGTCCTAGAAGGACCTTCTTCAGGTTGAATGTTTTCGTTGATCAGATCCTCCAGCTTGCGCAGATTTTCTAGTAAGAATGCCCTCGCCAGGCGTTCTCCTTTGCCTTCCTCAGTGTTTTGACAGTCGGTAACTCTTTTCCTCACTTTCCCTTCCAACTCCAGCAGACTGTATTCCAGATATTCCAGCTTCTCACTAGCTCTGGTGACTCTCTCTTTCCATTCGTTGATTTGGTTACTTGATGGGAGGTTCCTCCACCAGGTCAGTAAGAGTGAGGGTATGTTGGCCATACCAAAGTCGGGAACTTTGTCATTCATTTCTGCAAAACAAAAGGGTGAGGCCATACTTCTGACAGATTCGGCTATTAAATATCAACAATTAGCATGAGCAGCATTTAGTTCTCCAAATAAATGCACAAACGTGGTAATTCCCGTTTGGGTTTCAAGGAAACCCAGTGGACTTTGGACAAGGCTATGCGGACAGCATAACTGACTCGGCTAGGTTTGACAGTGATGCATGCATAATTGAACAGAGTAAGGTTTCTATGGGGTATTAGACGGGTACCCTTGAGTAGACAACTCAAGAGGGAAAGGCACGGAACTGTCAACTGCACCGCTGATCGACTGGTTTTACCGCAAATATGCCTTTGCCAAATTTAGGGGGTGATAATATTGGAAGGGCGCAACCACTCATTATAAGCGTTGCTATGGTATTTTGTTTGGCACAAGTGGAATATTATGTTGAATATGCAATTACAAGAATGAAACAAGTTCACGTACTTGCACATTCATAAAGTAATGATTACAATAATTGCTCATAATTACAACGGCATTGAAGGAAAGCGATAAAAGAAAGCATTAAAGAAAAGAAACAAAGAGCCAAGTTAGTTTCATAGAAGAAAAGAGGTAAAGACATTAAATAAAGGTAATAAAGAAGCAGTGAAATCACAAGTAACATGAGATGGTAAAAGACTAAAGAACTCCCCAGCAAAGTCGCCATGCTGTCGCGCCCCCTTTTTCTAAAAAGCAAAATAGGGTTCATGACATTTGGGAGGACAACTCGTTCCCTCTTGGGAATTGGGTTTTTTGAAGAGTCTCCACCTAATGATTAAAGTGCATTAGGACACTAAAGAAGAGTTTGATTTGGAAAACCAGAGTTCGGGTAAGGGCTAGAAATTATCTCGAGGGGAAGGTGTTAGGCACCCCCCAAGATCCACTAATGTGGTTCCCGGCCATGCTACAATTATGACTTTGAATAACAAGTAAGAAAATAGAAGTCTCAAGTAAAAGGGGGGTTTCACATAATATTGCAAGCAAGTTGGGAGTTTGACGAAAGTAAAGAAAGCAGAAATTTTAAAGAAATAGTTTGAGAATAAAATAAACAAATAAAGGAAAGGGGGTCCTAGGTTTACAAATAATATGGATCACATCAATGCAATACCCGGTAATCACTCCTCAGAAGAGGGGTTACACGTGGTATTAGCGCACCGGTCATCATATCCATATCTACCCTTTTCCACCCCGTTAAGGTATTAAGCGCGGAATAGTATCGTTAATTATTGCATGCTAGTACCCGCCCCAATCCTATCAGTCCTGGAGGCATTTGGGACTACTAGTCCTAAAGGGAAGGGAGATTTGGCTTTTCAGAGTTTTAAAAGGATAAAATTCTATGGCGACAATCAAAACATATAAGGCAGGTATGGGAGAGCACATAACAATTTAAAGGGCTCAAACGGGCCTCCTCATTTAAAGAAACAAATTGTTTAGCATGACTTACACATACGGGTTATGGTCTGAATTAAATTTAAAGCGTTAGGGAAGGCTGATTTATCACATATTTCTCAGATGAGAAGTCCGAATTAGGCCTCCACTGGTTGTAATTATCAAAGACTGATGTAGTTAATTAATTACCTAATGGCTTCCCTAGGTGAAACCTATAGGTATGATATCTAACGATGCTTACTCTGATTTTAAAGAAGGCTTACTGATTATATATATATAAAAAATTGCAGATATTAAACGACATTACTACTGATTTTTAGACTTGTAAACGATTCAGATTCGGTTAATTACTCCTATAGGCATGCTTTCTAAGCGTCGTTAGTTTAAAACAATTATGAAAGTGCAGGAGTCCTATAGATATTGTAATTAGGATGCATTTTGTTATTTTTAACCTATAACTATTTGCCTAATGATGGAGGTATATGCGGACGTGCAGAAAACCTATAATCATGATTTCTATATGCAGAAGTGCAGGAAAAAACCTACAGACAGGATTTCTATGTGATATGCAGAAGTGTAGAAACTTATAGGCAGGATTTCTATATGAAATGCATAAGTGCAGAACTTGTAGGCAGGATTTCTATATGAAATGCATAAGTACAGAACTTGTAAATAGTAACAACTATGAGCATGATGTCTACCCTTTGCATACATAAATGACCATTCCCTTCTTACTTAGAACCCCATAAGTTATTATAAAATATTACAGACCAGAATGAATCAAAAAAAGTAAAATTACATCAGAAATTTAAGTTATAACCAAGGAGCCTAATTCAGACTCAAGGTCTAACAATATGAGATGAACCAACTTCCAGGATCAGATTTCCAAAGCCTTTCTCTCATTTGGGATGTGTCAAAGTTCCCTAAGAGCCTCAAGTGGACTTCGGGTAGTG
This sequence comes from Nicotiana sylvestris, assembly GCF_000393655.2. Classification (NCBI taxonomy): domain Eukaryota; kingdom Viridiplantae; phylum Streptophyta; class Magnoliopsida; order Solanales; family Solanaceae; genus Nicotiana; species Nicotiana sylvestris. The sequence continues at coordinate 84,312,958 of NC_091060.1, forward strand.
CTTACACCCCAAATATATTGCAGACTTAAGCAAGTGCAGTGTGGAATAGCCAGCCCTCAAATGTCCAAGTTCAGAGGGAACTCAAGGTCCCCAAAGCAAGGCTCATAGGAGGGGGGCAGAACTTAGAACCTAAGAGAGAGTGCAAGTGCATAGAGGGGATTTAGGGGAAGGCCATGACAGGCTGGTGGTCATGCCCAGCAATTAGGAGTGCTGGCACACCCCTGACCAGCCTGTTAGCTAAAGTTGGGAGTTAGGATCCATTAAGGATCAGGTTCAGACCTAAGCAGCAACTTGGATACTGTCAGGCCATGAACCTTAACTCAAACACATAGAAGGGAGTGGTGGTATAGGGAATTCATAACAAACAGCAGATGCAAAGAAAAAAAATTTACATAGTTAACATTAATCACTGAAACATGAACAGCAAAGTAAACAAGCTTGCAGAAACTGTAAATAAACACATAGGGGAGTGAGGCAGAAAAGTTAAATTAGAACATACCAGTTTCAGGGAAAACAAACAAGTAAAAGCAGTCTTGAGAAAGCCAAGTTGCAAGATAAAATGTTCCAAAAGATCTTAGAAAGAGTAGAATGTTGTAAGAGTATTGAACTCAAAGCAGTATTGCAAGTATGTAAGTAAGTCGAAAGTATTGAACTAAAGGATCGAGGTATTCAACTCAAAGTAGTGGTGTAAAAGTATTGAATTGGAAGTGTGTTAAAAGTGTGGAAGGGTAGTCCCTTTTATAGTGCAGAGAAGCAAGCAAGAAAGGTAAGAAAATAACTTGTAATCAATCACATAGAATTTCCCTTCAGTTAAGGGATTTGATTTCAAATGGGGAGAAGACATTTAAGGAAAGAAACTTTGATTAAAACCCTTTCAAAGTAGCACAAAAGGGGTAAATACATATAAGTTTATTTAAGGAAAAGCTCAGTGGTACACGACTTGGGAAAAATAAGGAAAGGGAATCAATCAAACAGCCAGGGAAATCAAAGTTACAGGTTTAATCTCGAATGAACCAAGTTAGGAAAGGTAAAGAAGGTTCAATTAGAGAAAATCAGTAACAATCAGTCGGGACTCATTAAAAGGAATTCGAAATCAATCAATTAGTCGGTAAAGACCTTTTGAAAGAAGAGTTCCCATATATAAAGCACACAAACATGTGAATCAAGAAGTTATATAGAAGAGAGTTTACTCAAAGAGATGTTCAGAATCATAAGCAAGAAAGGGTACAAGTCCAGTTTGCAGACTCACAATGAGTCTGAGAGTTCAGGGTCCCAAAGTGGAACCCTAACTCGCACAAATTCAAAATTGCCAAGAAGCCCCAAAATCTTAAGGTTTCATAGAGATGAGAAAGAAAGTCATTGAAACAGGCTCAGAAGCCTTTGTCAAAGACTTATGAGAAACAAACAGACATGATACAAAGAAAGAAAGCTAATTTGAGGTCATAGAGAACATATTTGAGAAACTCGGAACTTAAACAAGTTCAGAAAAGAAGAGGTGATACAGACTTAAATTAAAGCAGAGGAAACATGTTCAGCAAGAACGCAAACAGAGTCTAATAGAGCAAACAAAAATAAAAAAAAAACTCAACAGTAAGCACATATAGTAGAAGAGTAAGGGAAACATAACAAGGATTAACAGGAGCAACAGGTATAGTAGAAAAAGAAGAGTAGGAGAACAGTACACGCGTAGTAAAGAAGCCATACAAGCATAGCACAGACAAACACACATAAAGAAAGAATCAGAAAGATCTTTTTGAAAATTTTTTGAGAAACAATTTTTGAAAAGAAAGTTTGGGGTAAACACTTTAGAAGCCCAGTAGAACACGAACATACCATAGATCTAAGAAAATAAACAGAGAAGAGCCTCGAACAACTTAGGGTTTCAGAGAAACCCTAGAAATGAGAAAGGCTTGGAAGAAAAATCAGATCCTGAGTCGAAGAGGTGAGGAATCAGGCTTCTGAGGCCTGAATGTGCCGGAGCATGGCCGGAGAAGCAATAGAAATGAAGATATGAGAAGATCTGGAAGAACCATCGAAGTCAGCCTTCAAAACCTCGAACACCTAAGGTATAATGATGGAGAGGGGTGAGTACAGACCGTCCATGGCCTGAGAAGCCATGGATTCCGGTGAAAACATGGTGAAATAAGGTAAGAGGAGGCTAGGGTTTCGAAGAGCTGATGGGAGGATTTGAGAGCATTTGGGATTCAAAGGCGGCGGGTTAGGTGAGAATGAGGGAGATTAGGGTAGGTCGTTTGGTTTAATTATGGAAGGGTGAGTTATGGTCGTTGATCTTGTGTGATCAACGGCCCAGATTTAGGAGGGTAGGTGGGAACCGGGTAAGGCCATTTGGATCAGGTTGTGGGTTTGGTCAAATTAAAAATTGGGCTGGTCCAAATGGGTTAAGATTGGGTCAAATAATGGTTAAAATTGAAAGGTAAAAAGGCTGTATTTGAAATGGAATGAGACTATTTGTTAAATAGCTAGTTTTCCCTTTTATTTATAAAAATAGTAGAAAGTAATTTTAAAAGCAAACAAAAAGTACTTAGCCAATTAATAATATATAAATATTAATTTAAAAATACTGGAAATAATTTTACTATTGTAAAATGCTATTAATCTTAAAGTAGACTAGAATTGCAATTATATGCAATTTAGCCAAATAAAATTTGTAAAAATATTCAAAAATCACCTTAACTATATTTTGGTATAAATATGAGAATAAGATAAGTTATTCACCAAAATGATAATCTTGGGAATAATTATTGGTTTTTTTTTACTGCTAAATTGGACAATAAATTGATTTTAAAATCATTTTAAAAAAAATTAGAAAAAATACCAAAACACTTGGACATGCTTATATATGCATATATATACTATTTTGAAAGTATTTTTGTATATAAAAATACATAGGAAAAAATTAGGTATCAACACTAGGACCTTACTTTTAAAAGTCTATTTGCTCTACTAAATAGAAAACATGCTCATAGGACTTTACTCTTTAATCTGATTGCTTTGCCTAATAGAATTTATGTCCATAGGATTTCACTTTTAAGTTTGTTTACTCATCAAGTAGAAACCATGTTTATAAGGTTTTACATTCTGTCATATTTAGAAACCATGCCTATAGGTTCCAAATAATCATGTTTTAAAATCAGTTCAATAATAGATGACATGCGTATAGGACCTAATCCAGATTCAGTTATAACAAGTGTCGTATATGTTTCCAGGCCTGCAAATCGTTAAAATCAGTATTACACTTAGATATCATGCATATAGGGAGCCATACTCGAAATTCTGCTTGTTATACTAATCTAGTCTAATAAATCAACTTGATTACGCCTGGTTCATTTCTGAATTGGTTTTATTAAGTATTAAGCATTTCCTGAAGCAAGTTCTTTTAAACTGTCTCCATCTCAGTAAATATCATGCCTATAGGTATTAAAGGAATCCATTTCAAAACCTGCCTTGTCTCTGTATTAATATAGACATCAGTATTCTGCGTATAGGCAAGCCTTTAGGGCATTTTCAAAACTGCATTCTCTGAAACTGTCTCCATCGCTTAACGTTTTCTGACCCTAACAGGCTTTAAAAAATAGTCCCTATGCAACTACTAGGGTGTAACTTCTGAGTCTAAAAAAGGGTTTGTCTGTTTCTTAATATTCACTTAGATAGCCTGCTTTAGGACATTTGTCTAATAAAAAACTTTAACTGTGCTTAAGTCGTGCTGCTTATGTGTTTGTTTGAGGAGGAAACTCTGAGCCTCTTAATTGCTCACATTATGTGTGAAAGTGCTAAATGCTTTTGACTGTCTCCTTAGAATTTTTGCCTTTTAAAACATTAGGGGTACGTCTAGAACCACCCATAGGTAGAGGTACTAACTCCCTCCAGGACCATTAAGAAGGGACGGGTAGCAGGACGCAATAGGAACCGTTGACCAAACACCCATTTTGCATGACCAATAAGGGGATGGGAAGGGTAGATATGGGATATGATGACTACGCGTTAATGTCACGTGTAGCCCCTCATTGAGGAGTGTTTACCGGACATTGCCTGGGGTGATCATATAGGATAACCAACCTAGGACCTTTCTTTACCAAATCCTTTATTTATTTAAACCTTTGTTTTACAACTTGTTCAAACCTTTATCTTACTACTTGAGTTATTCTAACGTACTTTACTTGCAACTTATTTGATTTAACTACTTACTCGTAATGGACTAATTTGTGAATATAAGTTCGGTCGAAACCCACAGTTGTGGACCAAGAGGTGTGCCTAATACCTTCCCCTCGAGGTTACTTCGAACCCTTACCCCAATCTCTAGTAATGCAAACCAACCCAAGAGTTAATCGCTCTAGGTGCCCTAACACACCATAATCCGTTAGGTGGCGACTCTTCAAATACCCAATTCCCAAAAGGAAATGAGTCATTACACCCCGTGAATGTTGAAACCTGAACCTCTCCCCTTCAAAAAGGGAGGGAAAAGGGGGTGCGACAGCATGGCAACTCTGTTGGGGATACCTTTTAGGCTCTTACTATAACAAACTTGTCTTTTACAAATTAGTCCAAGCATGTTTATCCTGTACCGTGCTCCCTTATTTGAATTTAATTGCCTATTTTTCAAGCATTTATGATTTCTTTATTGCCCAGAAACTGACTTGTCACCATATTTCCTTTTTCCTGTAACCGTCTTTCAAATATTTAAATACTGTATTTATTTTTCCCTACGTGAAAATACTTGACTACATGTTATTAATTGCTGCATTAATCCTGCTCCGCATCATATTCCACTCGTGCGTCTCAAATCCTGTAAAAACGCTTTAATGAGTGGTTGCGCTCTTCCTATTTACTACCCCTAAATTTAGAAAGGCTTATTTGCAGTAAAACCAGTCGATCAGCTGTGCAGTCGATGGTTCTGTGCCTTCCCCCTCAAGTTGTTCGCTTGAGGGTATTAGTCTAAAACCCCATAGAAACCTTATTCTGTTTAAATTGTGCATGCATCATGGTCAAACCTAGTTGGATCAGTTATGTTGTCCACATAATGATGCTTTAAGATAAGCCCTATCCAAAGTCCATCAGGTTTTCCATATTCCCAACGGTCGCAACCACGTTTTGTGCATTAATTTGGAGAACTAAATGCCGATATGTTGATCATAAATGTATAAGTAGTCGAGTTCGGTGAGGGTAAGGTCTAACCCTTTTGTTTTGCAGAAAATGAGGCACGAAGTCCCCAGATTCGGTATGGTTAGAAACATCCCTCCATTGTTGCTATATTGGTGGGAGGACCTTTCCTCAAGTTACAAGAAGCATGTGAAAAAATACCTGGGTAACTTGCCTTCTTTGCTAGATATTGAACCAAACAATAAATTGATCGAGGCTGCCACCTTATTCTAGGATAGTGAAAGAGCTGTGTTTCGTTTCGGTGACATAGAGATGACACCGCTTTTAGAGGAAATAGGAGGACCTACAGGGTTGACTTGGGACAGTCCTGGGCTTTTGGTGTCAGAAAACCATATGGGTAGGGGATTTTTGAAGATGATGGGGCTGAAAATGAATGTCGACCTAGTGTGATTGAAGGACTCCTATATACCTTTCGAATATCTGTACGAGAGGTATGGCCATAGCAAGTCTTTCCGCACTTACCATGATGAGATCGCCCTCACTTCACTAGGTCACATCTATCGTAGAGTGTTCGTGTACATTGTGTGCTCCTAGGCCTGATAGTGTTCCCGATGAAAAAGGGAAGAATCCACACTAGGTTGGCCATGGTCGCCAAGACTCTGATGGAATGGACTAATGGACAGACATATACCATAGTCCTCATGATCATATCCGACATCTACAGGGCCCTAGAGCGCTGTCAAAGAGGGGTCAAGCATTTCGAGTGTTGTAATTTATTGTTGCATTTATGGTTGTTGGAGCATCTCCAAAAGGGTCGCTATCGTCAAGAATTTCCGCGAAGGGCTTGGAACGACCACATTGCCTTCCATCACCCTAAGTAGATGACCTACATTACAAACAGATTTGCTCAGCCAGAAAGTGCCAGCGAATGGGTAGAGTTCTTCGACAATCTGACCGAGGGACAGGTGCAGTAGATGATTAAATAGTACCCAATAGACGAGTTTATTATCAGATCCAGGGATGCTCTGCATTTGGTGTTGATCGGGTTGAGAGGAATATATCCATATGTCCCTATGCGAGTTATGAGGAAAGCAGGTAAAAAACAGGTTGTACCAAGGGTAGGCAGATTTCCAAGACGACGACATACCTTGCAAGTGCCAAGCTCAGCACATGTGGCACTGCAAAATCATTGTGGAGAAAAGCACTATTGAGCCAAAAAGATATCACGCGGGGTGCGAGCCTCTCTACCCGGCATGGTTGGAGGACAATCTGAAAGGAACGGTGACACCGGGGACTGGTCGAGGGAACAGAATCATAGACGAGGAAGCTGAAGCCCAAGTCAAAAACAACAGGTTGCGCAAGAGGGTCCATGACTCTGAGAATGAGCATCGGGAAATACATGAGAGGAACGTGAGGTTGGTTGAGGAATGGAAAGAGATGGAGGTCACTTCTAATAGGAAACTGGAATATATGGAGCGAGGAATAGTGGAGCTGGAGGGCAAAATCATAAAGAGGATTGAAAACTGCCAGAATGCTTAGGGAGCTGAGGGAGGACACCGGAGCCTACTTGCTGTTGGGACTGTGCAAGCTGGGAAATCTGTTTGATGGAGTCCGAAAAATTGAATCTGGGGAAGGTCCTTCTGGGACCAAATAGATTAGATTTACTTTCTTTTGTTAAAATGTAATAAGGTCGAGTGCCAGTAGCAACTTGTTTTATTATTATGTTAGTGTCGTTTTGGATTCATCTACTTTTATATTATGAAATGAAGCATTTATGGGCATTTGAAGTTCTCCAAATTTATTTGTCGCTAGGCCTACCTCGGGCACAAAGAGGCTCCCAAATTAGGATACGAGTTTACAGTCACGCCCAACCTCGGGAGGCGCGATCGACGCTCAATCGAGTGATCCCAACTGAGCAAGCCTTATCAAACACTACCTACCCAGCTCAATAAGAATAAGGACATCATGCTTCCGTTTATTTAACCAAGGGAAGATAGTGTATCCCACATTACTAGTTCATTTTAAATTACCACATCAAATCATAAATGAGTTCCGAGGTCCCATACATTTATACTTTAGAGAAACGGGAATTAGAATTACAACATAGTTAGTACACCCATCTGACACCTGCACATGACCCACACATATGTCTACAAAACCTCTAAGGATGTAAAAGACAAGTATGACAATGCCGGCAACAAGGCCCCGGCTATACCTCAAAAGTGAAAGTCCACAACACAAAGATATAAAATATAGCCCCTTGAAGAAGAAATGGGCTCACCAAGATCTTGAGAAGAGGGATGCTTCGCTACACACGACTGGCACTATCCGCTATGGAGCCACCTACATTCATTAAAAAAAATGTAGCGCCCCCGGTAAAAGGGGCGTTAGTGCCATCGAATAGCACTAGTATGTATAACTAAACACCATCAAATTAGAAAGAACTTTCATACACAAATAAGGAAATCACAAGTATCACTCCAAAGCTTTAAACGATCACAACATTATCAACATGAAAGAATTACACAACCTTCATATCATGTTTCCATATCCTTTAGTTGGGCATTTCATATGTTCCACATCGTTCACATTACCACCGCTATCTTAAGCGGAGTCCGATATCGACCCGATCGGCTAGGCCGTCTCCCGGAGACGTTACCAATATTATATTCACACTTTCCAGTTTCAATCATCAATGCATAACCTTGACTCAGACTTACCATCCTTGAGGCGAGGCGACTGTTCGAAGAATTCGAGGTATATCTGCCGCATCCGCAAACCGAGGAGTCTCTCTCCACTCTCTCTTATAGTTACCGCCCTTCTGTATTTATTTTGTTTTAGACTATTCAGGAGTTAGAGCACTATGTAGTGATCCTTAGCTTGTGATTCATGGGTTTTCGGGTCTTGGAGATATATATTGGTTTCTGAGAGTTAAATATTGTGTATGTCGAGCGGCACTTTTAAACACTATCTTATTACTCTCTGTTTTAAATTGTTTACTTCCGCAAATTGGTTTATTTTACACAATTTAGGCTTACCTAGTCGTAGGGATTAGGTGCCGTCACAATGGTTCACGGAGGGCGAAACGGGGTCGTGACATTTTTATAATTACATTTAGTATTTTTTAAGCTAAAATGCATATAATTACAATGTTAGCCCATTTTAATGTTTAATTATATTTTATATGCGTAAATTTGGTCCCTATATTTTTTAAATGATAATTACATATTTTAAATCATTTTAGTATAGAAAATTATTTTCAGAAAACTATTTATTATTTATTATAAATTAAATAGGGAAAATTGGCTATTTAAATTATAGCCAGATTTGGCTTTCAATTATAGCCCAAACTAAACCCACTCCCCAGCCCAATTAACCCGACCCAAACCCTATAAACACCTACCCAAACCCGAAACCCATTTACCCGGTCACCGTTGATCTCCCAAATCAATGGTCCACATGAGCCCTTTCCTTTTTTAATTCAAAATACCACCTAATCCTACCTCATTTCCAAACCCCTGCCATTTTCAGATGCTCTCGTCTCCTCTCTTCTCTCAAACCTAACCCTAACCCCTCTTCAACCACCACCTTCTTCTCTGATTTTCTCTGGTGACCACCTTTCAACTCCAAGCCTCCAATGGTTCTTTCATCGCCTTGCTCATCATCTCTGAGGCCTTCAAGGGCCCTGGGCCATGTCAACTTGTATCTAGGGTTGCTATTTTTGTTGTTCATGGCTTCTCTGGTGTGATTTTGGGCAAAATCACTCTATATTTGTTACGATCTATGAAGTCCTAAGCAGGTTCTTCTATCTCTACTTGGGTTTCCTTTGAAACCCTAATGTTTCGTTTGTATCTCTTAGATCTGGGCCATTTTTAAACGATTCAAGCCTGTTCCTTTTATGTTCTATACTGCTCTCAAACCTCTTTTGAAAAATCATCAACTTTAAGTTGTTTTACTTTCTTTTAAAAATTAGGGGTTTTCGGAACATCTTCTACACTTTGTTTTAACTGATTTTTTATGTTTGAAACTTCTATCCTTGCATATCTTGATTGATTCTATGTTCTTACTGCTTTTTCAACTCGCCTATGTTAAAAGCCCTAATTTTTAGATCTTCTTTGTTTTGGTTCTGTGCGTTAGCATGACTACTCGATTCTTGTTAAGTTTCTGTGGTTACCGTGCTTCGAATAGGTTTTACTGAGTCCTTAGCCTACTTATATCACCTCTATGTGATTGTATTCATCTTGATTGTTCAAGACTTGCCTCTTTCTATCGATATTACTGACCTTGCCTGTTTGTTACGTCTGTTTGCTCTTCTCTATTTATATATTGAAGTACAGAAAAATAACTCCCTCTTGATTGATTTCGATTTCCTTATTTGATGGTTTGATTGAAAGATTTTCTTTTAAAACCCTAAAACTCTACCTCGACTATTTAAATTGACTGATCTCCCTACCTTATTTGTTGTGGTACTTTATTCTTACCGAATTATTTTCTTAATTGGAGTTTTCTAAACTTAGTCCTAATTGACTATCCTATGCTTACTGAACTTTGATTCTTTCTTTATCAGTCATATACTAATTTTCTTGCCTTACATGCTATTGGTTCTTGCCGTTTGAATTAATTCCCTTAACTTAAGGGAGTACTTGCCTTGATTTTCTGACTAACTGATTCTGAGTTCCTCAATTACTATGCTACTATGATTCTTACCTTATTTACTACCTGCTTTCAAACTATAAATACTCTAGTTTTTCATTAGAACAGGACACGAACTCTTGGTTCAAAACTATCTCCCATACTTAAAAAATCTGTGCTCTCTCTCTTGTCCTACTTGATACTTCTCTAAGTTAGCCGGCTGCAAGTCAAGGCTAACCATTTGTGCTATCTTGTTCTTTTATTCTGCTTACTATTCTCTCCATTGGTATGTTCTAGTTTCAATTAAAAGTTCCAAGCACTTCTCTTGTTACTTCAGTTCATTTTGTTCCTAGTTTGATTCTATTTGTGGTTTTGTTGTGAAACTTATAGTTGATAGCTACATTGTTAGCATGATATCATGTCTTCCCCTCCCCTTGAGATCAGTATGTTTCCCCTTCTGTTTGTTTCTGCATGTCTACACTAATCATCTCTTACTTGTTATATGTTTACCACCATGAATTTCCCAAATCCCTATCCCCCTACATGTGAGTAGGTTCTTTATGTCTGATTTTGTGACTATGTCTAGCTAGCTGCTTCTGGGCATGACTATACTAATACCCAGGTCTTGGCTTAACTATGTGTGTCCTATGTATTCCCAACCCCCCCCCCTTTACCCCTATTTATGACTACCAAACCTGCCTTGATGTTATGACTCCTGGTTGTATCTGAACCTATCCTAAGGTGTTTGGACTTTTTTAACTACTCCAATCTCTTTTTTTCAAACAATCTCTGCTGCTTTACTGAATTATTTTCAAAAAAAAGACTTTTGTTAAATACAGTGTCTTACTAAAAAAATTCAACTTGTGTCCATCACTTTTCACTCTACTCTTAGTCAATAAGTTCTACCCCCTCTAGTATGTGTACTGCCTTGGGATCCTTTTGATAACCCTCTTAACTCTGGCATACTGGGGCTAGCCTTTCCACACTGCACTTGTTCAAATCTCGGTTATTAAGTCTAGGTGTAAGCACTGCCCGGGATCCTTGAGATCCTTAGGGAACTTTGATGCACCTAGACCCTGATTTGTCTATGGAACTAAGGCATATGAGGCTATTGGAGGCTTTGGGAAACCTGGGCCTAATTGAAGGCTCCCTATAGAATAGCCTCTTGATTTTCTATTTTTACTTATGTAATTCATTCATTGGCCTGTAATAATTGTAAACAGATATTGGGATATTTATTAAAAAGGGTGGGTAGATGCATAACTTATGGGGTAATACGGGTAGAAAACCTGCTCCTAGGACCTTACTTTTAAAAGTCTGTTTGCTCTACTAAATAGAAAACATGCTCATAGGACTTTACTCTTTAATCTGATTGCTTTTCCTAATAGAAATCATGTCCATAGGATTTCACCTTTAAGTTTGTTTGCTCATCAAGTAGAAACCATGTCTATAAGGTTTTACATTCTGTCATATTTAGAAACCATGCCTATAGGTTCCAAACAATCATGTCTTAAAATCAGTTCAATAATAGATGTTATGCCTATAGGACCTAATCCAGATTTAGTTATAACAAGTGTCATGTATGTTTCTATGCCTTCAAATCGTTAAAATTAGTATTACACTTAGATATCATGCATATAGGGAGCCATACTCGAAATTCTGCTTGTCAGTCTAATCTAGTCTAATAAATCAACTTGATTACGCCTAGTTCATTTCTGAATTGGTTTTATTAAGTATTAAGCATTTCCTGAAACAAGTTCTTTCAAACAGTCTCCATCTCATTAGATATCATGCTTATAGGTATTAAAGGAATCCATTTCAAAACCTGTCTTGTCTTTGTATTAATATAGACATCAGCATTCTACGTATAGGCAAGCCTTTAGGGAATTTTCAAAACTGCATTCTCTGAAACTGTCTCTACCGCTTAACGTTTTCTGACCCTAACAGGCTTTAAAAAAGAGTCCCTAGGCAACTGCTAGGGTGTAGCTTCTGCGTCTAAAAAAAGGTTTGACTATTTCTGAATATTCACTTAGATATCCTACTTTAGGACATTGTCTAATAAAAGACCTTAACTGTGTTTGAGTCGTGTTGCTTATGTGTTTGTTTGAGGAGGAAACTCTGAGCCTCTTAATTGCTCCCATTATGTGTGAAAGTCCTAAATGCTTTTGATTGTTGCCTTAGAATTTTCGCCTTTTAAAACCTTAGGGGTACGTCTAAAACCACCCATAGGTAGAGGTCCTAACTCCCTCCAGGACCATTAAGAAGGGACAGGTAGCAGCACACAATAGGAACCGTTGACCAAACACCCGCTTTGCATGACCAATAAGGGGATGGGAAGGGTAGACATGGGATATGATGACTACGCGTTAATGTCATGTGTAGCCCCTCATTGAGGAGTGTTTACCGGACATTGTGTGGGGTGATCCTTTAGGATAACCAACCTAGGACCTTTCTTTACCAAATCCTTTCTTTATTTAAACCTTTGTTTTACAACTTGTTCAAACCTTTATCTTACTACTTGAGTTATTCTAACGTACTTTACTTGCAACTTATTTGATTCAACTGCTTCCCTTTGAGGTTACTTCGAGCCCTTACCCTAATCTCTGGTAATGCAAACCAACCCAAGAGTTAATCACTCTAGGTGCCCTAACGTACCATAATCTGTTAGGTGGCGACTCTTCAAATACCCAATTCCCTAAAGGAAATGAGTCATTACACCCTGTGAATGTCGAAACCCCAACCTCTCCTCGTCAAAAAGGGAGGGAAAAGAGGGTGCGACAAACCTTAAACTCCAGATCATGAAGCCGGACATCGAAATAAGACTTTTGCCTGCTTTATGCCGTCCTCAGTCTCTCTTGTATCACTTTTACCTTCTCAATGGCTTGGTGAATCAAATCTAGTCCATATAATTCTGTTTCACCGACTTTGAACCATCCAATTGGTGATCTACATCTTCTCATGTATAGTGCCTCGTATGGGACCATTTTAATACTGGAATGGTAGCTATTATTGTAGGCGAATTCTGTGAGTGCAAGATGGTCATCCCAATTCCCTTTGAAATCTAAAACACATGCTCGTAGCATATCTTTAAGTGTTTGAATGGTACGTTCAGCCTGTACGTCAGTTTGCGGATGAAATGCAGTGTTGAGATTCACTTGTGTGCCTAAACCCTTCTGAAATGACCTCCAAAAGTTAGCTGTAAATTGAGCTCCTCGGTCTAATATAATAGATATCGGTATACTACGAAGCCTAACAATCTGCTTGATATACAACTTCGCATATTCTTCAGCCGTGTAAGTTGTCTTAACTAGCATAAAATGGGCATATTTTGTAAGTTGATCAACTATCACTTAGATGGAGTCAAACTTATGATAAGAGAGAGGTAATCCAATAATGAAGTCCATATTAATCACCTCCCATTTCTAGGTCGGAATCTCTATATTCTGAAGCAATTCACTGGGTTTCTGATGTTCGATCTTTACTTGTTGACAAATAAGGACACTGGGCTACAAATTCTGCAATAGACTTATTTATGTTCTCCCACCAATACTGCTCCTTAATGTCATGATACATCTTTGTCGAGCAGGGATGGATGGAACATCGGGATTGATGAATCTCAATCATAATCTTCTCTCACAACCCTGCCACATTAGGCACATATAGTCGGCCTTGGTATCTTAGTGCCCCATCTCCTCTGATATCAAAAGCCGTAATTTGACACTGCTGAATGCTCTCTTTCAATCGTACTAAGATAGGATCTTCATATTGCCATGCTTTTACCTCAGCTACCAAAGATGATTCTGATGTATTCTGTATAGTAACACCTCTGTCATCAATGTCTAACAATCTGATTATCATATTGGCTAGCTGATAAAGCTCTTTAGTCAACCCTTGTCTACCTACCACAATGTGTACTAAGCTTCCCATTGACTTATGACTGAGAGCGTCTGCCACAACATTGGCTTTATCGGGATGGTACAATATCTCGACATCATAATCTTTCAGTAATTCAATCCACCTACGCTACCTCAAATTCAACTTCTTCTGCTTGAAGATATATTGTAAACTCTTGTGATCTGTGTAGATGTCAACACGGATGTCATATAAGTAGTGCAGCCATAACTTTAAAGCATATATTACTACAGCCAATTCCAAATCATAGGTCGGGTAATTCTTTTCATGCTTCTTCAATTGTCTTGATGCATAAGCAATCACCTTCCCACGTTGCATCAATATGCACCCAAAACCTATACCTGAGGCATCATAATATACCACATAACCTTCTGTTCCTTCTGGGAGAGTGAGCACTGGTGCGGATGTCAATCGATTCTTTAGCTCCTAAAAACTTCGTTCACAAATGCCAGACCACTGGAACTTAGTAGCCTTCTGTGTTAACTTAGTCAATGGTGCTTATATAGAGGAAAACCCTTCTACAAATCGCCTATAATATCCTACTAGCCCTAGGAAACTATGGACTTTTGATGGTGTTGTAGGTCTCGGCCAATTCTTTACTGCATTGATCTTCTGAGTGTCGACACTAATACCCTCGTCAGATATCACATGGCCAAGAAATGCTACTGAATTCAGCCAGAATTCACATTTGGAGAGCTTAGCATATAACTTACAATCCTAAAGCGTTTGTAATACTATCCGCAGGTGGCCCGCATGTTCCACCTCTGAACGAGAATACACCAGAATGTCATCAATGAATACGATCACGAACACATCAAGAGAGGGCCTAAATACAGTATTCATGAGATCCATAAAAGTTGTTAGGGCATTTGTTAGCCTGAACGACATTACCAAGAACTCAAAGTGCCCATATCTTGTCCGGAAGGTCGTCTTTGGAATTTCCTTCTCCTTAACCCTCACCTGATGATACCCTGAATGTAAGTCAATCTTGGAGAAATACTTGGCACCCTGGAGTTGGTCAAACAGGTCGTCAATCCTTGGAAGTGGATACTTGTTCTTTATAGTAAACTTATTCAACTGTCAATAATCAATACACATCCTTAACGACCTGTCTTTCTTCTACACGAACAAAACTGGCGCACCCCAAGGTGAAGTGCTAGGCCTAATGAAGCCCTTATCCAACAAGTCCTTCAACTGTGCCTTCAACTCTCGCAACTCTGTCGGGTCCATTCTGTATGGAGGGATAAAGATCGATTGAGTGTCAGGCAACACATCAATGCTAAACTCAATCTCCCTTTTAGGAGGAAGGCCTGGGAGTTTATCTGGGAAAACATCAGAAAATTCATTGACCACGGGGATTGATTGTAGAGTAGGCGGTTTCGCCTCTGCATCCCTAACACGAACGAGATGATAAATGTAACCTTTTGAGATCATCTTCCTTGCCTTAAGATAGGAAATAAACCTACCTTTTGACGTAGAAATGTTCCCTTTCCATTCAATGATAGGTTCACCAGGAAACTGAAACCTAACCATCTTCGTACAAAAATCAACATTTGCATAGCATGAGGCCAACCAGTCCATTCCCATTATCACATCGAAATCAACCATTTCTAACTCAAATAAATTTTCCGAGGTTCGATGACTACAAATCATCACTATGCAACCCTTCTAGCAATCACAGAATCTCCTATCGAAGTAGATACCGCAAGTGGTTCACTTATCAATTCAGGTTCAACGCCAAACTTATGAGCCACAAATGGTGTAACATATGATAATGTAGATCCCGGATCAATCAGTGCATATACATCTTAAGAAAATACAGACAATACATATGTAACAACATCTGGAGACGACTCGAGATCCTGTCGACCTACTAGAGCATAGGTTCGATTTTGAGCACCACTCAAACTTGGCACTACACCTCTACCTCTACCATGACCTATCGACTGTTGAAAACCTGATGCTAGTGGCCGAACTGATGAGGAAGAACCAGTCGGCTGAGCCATACCACCACCTCCTCTATTAGGACAATCCCGCATCATATGGCTAGGTTGTCTGCAAGAATAGCTCACATCAGAACCTCGACAACACAGTCCAAAGTGGGCCTTGTCGCACTGATCACAACGTGGTGTTGGGGGCATTTGACTAGTATCCCTGTGATATTGCGAGCCTGATGCCTGCAAACTCTGACCTGGACCAGAATAGGTAAATCGATCATATCGAGGCCTCTGAAACTATGGAGGAGCACTAGCTACAGGTGGTGCAGAACTCCTCGAAGACTGGGGCCTGACACTACCTCTGAAGTCATCAGAATACCCTGCAAATCTCACCCTCTTATGTTGGCCCCTATCATGCTCCCTATCTACCCTTTACAAGCACTTACGATCCTCTAGGGTCTTGGCATAAGCTTGAATACGGGAAATATCCATGCCCTCCACCAAGGAGGTTGTCGTGCACTTATTTATCAAATGTGGTCCCAACCCGTTCACGAACAGATGCACCATATCGCTCATCTCGGACACCATATAGGGAGCATACCTTGCTAAAGAATCAAACTGCATACTATACTCTCGTACACTCATATTACCTTGTCGAAGGTTCAAGAACTTATCATCTGTAGCTCGTCGTATCTCATCTGGCAAGTAGTGATGAAAAAAGGCCTCAGAAAATTCCTTCCACATAGATGGAGGAGCATTCGGACCCCTGGATCTCTCCCAACTATCATACCAGAAAACCGTTAAATCTCATAATCGATAAGAAGCCAACTCTATTGACTTTGTATCACTAGCATGCGTAACTCGCAATGTACGATGAACTTGATCAATAAAAGTCTGTAGGTCCTCCTTGGGGTCTGATCCGGTAAACACTGGAGGGCCCAGATTAATAAAATCATGAACTCTCATACTAACTGGTTTATCAACAGCCCTGGTATTCTGCATCTGAGCCTAAGTAGCTACTAAGCTAGTCAACAACTGCACCGCACTCCGGATATCCTGGTATATAGTGCCCAGATGGAGGAATTGGTGGTGTTGGGTGCCTCCTAATATCCTCTAAAGGAGACGGAGTAGGTGAGGTATGAGACGGCATCTCACTCTGAGCCTCACTTTGGCCTGCTCTGGCTTGGGGCACCTGACTGGTACCCTCTCCCGCAGTTGTATCAAGCCGTCTACTAATTGTTTGCTTCCTAGTCGAAGGAATCACTGAAAGAAAGCAAGGTGAATATTAGAGACTAACACTTACAACTCAACTCTGCGCACGATCTAGATTCAGGAAGAATGTAACAACCCTAGATGTAATGTAGCCTCCTGATTATGAATGTGGCGCGCTACATATCCATAATCAAGACTCTACTAGACATGGCTCATAAACAACCCCAAGGACAGACTTGCTCTAATACCAAGTTTTTCATGACCCAAACTGGAGGGTCATGACTAGCACCCGGGCCATATCTGTCGAGCACCATCTCACATTTTATCTAACTTTCCTTATTATCTTTAAAGGCCGACGAGGTCAATATAAATGGTAGACATGGATCATGAACAACCAACAATAAAAGATAATGACTTGAACATATATAACATAGGATGACTAGACAGTCAAGAAACTATATATAAGGTGCGAGCTACCATACTGCCATGAAAGACTATACAACAAAAATCAGCCGACAAGGAATACCAAACTATACATGAGTCGACACCTGTCTATGAGCCTCTAAAGGAACATAAGTGCTGCAACATTGCCGGAACAGGGCCCCGACATACCCATAATATCTATAACAAAAATGCATACCAATACCACGGCAAGTCCGGAGAAGGGATCTCGCCAATAACTGTTGAACTGGGCAGCCTACTATGGTGGGGGAGTTGCGTCTACCCGTCTATCAGGACTTGTAGCACGACATGTAGCATCCACAAATAAAAAGGATGTCAGTATGAATAAAGTACTGAGTATGTAAGGCAGGAAAGCATAAGTACGAGCAGTAATGTAAACAAGGATAGAGAATATACAACCTGTAACATCTGGGTACCTCTGAGGGCTACTGACATGAAATTCATGATACAAATATATATATATATATATACTTTTAAAACATACGCCTTTGTGGGCATCATCATCATCATGTCGTACCCGGCCATAATAGGCTCGGTAAAAATGTACCCGGCCATCATAAAGCTCGATAGAATCATACCCGGCCACGTGGAACACGGTAAAACCCGACTGATCTGTGGTTGCACAATAGGTGTCTTCTCGGTCGTCTATAGCGCGGCTTGGTAAACTAAAATAGATACATATATAGTGCATGTTGGACTCATTGGAATAATATTCTGAACCTTTAGGAGTGACGTAAGGTCGGCATCCTCTGTACACGTTATTAGGACTAACTCTTCATCATGAATCTTTTAAGAATCAGGAAATACCAACAACATTGATAACACAAGAATAAGAGAAGCAACATCAACATCAATATCTCCATAAGAAGGAAAACAATATAAGTACTGCTAGCTTCTAAGAGTAGAGTATCTTTGGAAGCTCATTCATTACATTATGTACAATCGGAGTCGTGCAAAAAGAAGGAAAATGATAGCCTTACATACCTTGTATATATTGCCCAACCTCAAGCTATGCAAATGTCACGACTCCTTAGTCTACAATAAGAGAAATGACATTATCGTTATCGTTTAGGCGTCGCAACTATTATGTATCGACCGCAACCTATTATACAATGAAATGGACAGGACCTCCCTTATTTATATGACTTCCCACAAGTAAAAACAATCACCAAACATCCCAAACAACATCAATAATAATGATATTGAGCCTCCCAAAATAGTCCACCAACCAACAACATTACTACCAAGCCTTTCGATGTATATTTCACAAGTTCTAGCTTCAATGACTTAGACGCAACTTGGATAATCTTAAATACATGTAGGGTAAGAGGTTCCTTACCTGTAAACATAAAGAAAAATGTCAATTTGACCTTAATTTTCCACTAAATATCCCTCCAATGCTGCCACAAGAACAAGGAAGCGAAACTAGCAATCAATTAGGGGTTTTCGGCACTAGAATCACTTTAGAAGACTTGAAATCACCTAGGGGTGATATTAAAAACTTGAGAGAGTATTTACAGAACATAAACCACTTAAAACAACCTCCTACACAAGCTGGAACAATACAAAAATGAGCAACAACAAGAAGAACAAGAAACTTACTAGCGCCACGGGATTCCCGACACTTGATTTGTGTTGTTTGTCCTTTGTTTGGGTCTTGGATCATGAGGGAAACTTGAGAGGATGTTTTTAGGGTTCTAAGGTCTGAATACACTGAAAAAAATGACTTAAAACTGGGTTGAGGCCTCTTTTATATATATCCATATGTCTTAAACCGCCTATGTGGGCCCTATAGAGAGGTGTTTGGCGCAGTCTCGCAAAAACGTAAATATCTCTTTACTCCGAGATCGTATGGACAAATGGTTTAATGCGTTGTAAACTAGACTCGTAGATATTCAATTTTGTGGGTAGATCACCCCCTAATTCCCAGTAAATTTGGATAAAATCTTAGCAACATTTGACCTAAAGTTTAAGTAAAATTATGAACGTAAGTTGCGCCAACTTTTGTCGACTTTTGTTTCATAACTCGTTTGACTTCAAGACTTATGATACGGATATTATATGATTAAAATACCTTAAAACATGACCTCTTGAATATATTAAGCACCTCTAGGTTTACCCGAAAATACGGGTTACAACATCCTTGATTTGTTTAACTTCTACTACTTGTTAAACCCCTTATACACCCTTGTATCATTTAAGACTAATAGGATTAACTTCTTATCATCTCAAAGATAATCTATTCTTGGATTTACATTGAATAACTTACAGTATGAACTAACATACGTGAATATGGGTTGTAAGGACATTCTCATTCTGGCATGGGTTAAGATGGCTGCACACGAATGTTTGCCACCCTTTTGCTTCAAAGTTAAGGGTGGCTCTAACAATTGGCACTCCTAATGTGAGCCATGTAGGTGTTTTCCCTGGAATAGCAAGTAACTCAGCTAGCCATGGGCGAACTGCCTCACCCAAGGCTAGCTTCTCCAGGTATTGCTCAGCTTCAACCTCCTCAAACCCTACGTATTTGTTCAGTGCTTGGCCATCAAACCGGATTTTCAAATTTCGGACCTTCGTCACATTTGTACCCTTTTTTATGTGGGCAACATTGGCATAAAATTCTTTGACGAGGTATTCATTGGCATCTAGCACAGAGCCGGTGAACTATTTCCATCATTTTCTCTCTGTGAAGTGCTTTAGGACATTTGGATTGTGCTGGATTAAGTCTTTGGTTATGAACTATCGCTCAAGAGTGAGTGACCTTTGGGGACACCATTCCCGAAACTTGGCATACGCCTTTTCACTGCCAAACCTATCAGCCCACAACTCCGCCTTCCTTGATCTAGCCAGGCCTCTCACAATTGTATCACCCCCTCTCCCATCATTTGTGACTTTATTATCATCATCTAAATTGATTGGATCTGGGGGAGCATGTGCAAAAGAGGGTTCAGAATCTTCACTACCCTCTTCCGAACCCTCAGACGAACCCTTAGAGGAGGAGGACTCATCAACCAAATGAAATCTCCCCGGGAATTGTTTGGGGATTTGTTGGGACTGGACTTCTGGTTGTGCTTGCACGGAGTTTCCTTCAGAAGGTTCCCCGGAGGGGACATACTTACTGGTCTCAGAAGTGTCCGAGGCTCTATTGGTGGTTTCTTTCTTGCTGATAACTCGTGGAAGTGCGAGAGGCAAGCTACTTTTACCTTTGCCCCGGACTCGAGAAGGTTCTGCCCTCCCTTTTGAAGTATCACCTCGACCACGTGAACCCACCATTGTCTGCAACACACAAGTAGTGAAAGGTAGTTAGAATTGGGGTTAACCTGTATAATTGAATTACAGTTGAAAAGAAAGGTATTGCTTCTTAAAACAGGGCAGCGCGGAAAGCACAAAAGTGAGTGTGGTCACGGACTGCCCATCGCGGATCGCACAATTTTGAGTGCAGCTGCAGAGATACCAGGTTTAGACTACTGGTTCTTTGAAGATACCAGGACCACTCAAAACTGAGTGCGGCCGCACAACAACCATCGCGGACCGCACAATTTTGAGTACAGCCGCATAAACACTTTGTTGTGTCTCTGAAGTTCAACTATGCAGACAGCACAAAATTTGATGCGGCCGCGAAAACCAACCACGAACCGCACAAAATTGAGTGCGGCCGCACAATCTAAGTAATTAAAAGTGCCTTGAACTAGGGTATTGCGAACCGCACAATTTTGTATGCGGTCGTATACCCTATCACGGACCGCACAAAAGTGTGTGCGGCCGAGAAATTCAAATCATATCGGCACTGAGGTACGATTAATACAAGGGTTTTCACTAATTAGGCAAGATTTATGGCAATTAGACAATAAAAGCTACTAACCCCATCCCCCATTATGCATTCAAACACTACTCATATGTTTCTAAGCAAGTATTAAGCATTAATTTGACATATTTGGCATGAACCTAACCCTAGCTAAAGAACAAAACTAAAACAAAGATGAAATTAATTCATTGAAATGAGCATACTAGTAGTGAAATGTAGTAGGAAATCAATACTTGATGAGTAAAAGATTAGATTGAAAACAAGGAAGTGCATTGTGCTTTAGGCTTGCTTGAGAGGTCAGAGTGAGTAAAGTGTGAATAGTTTCAAGAAGTCCTATTCATACTCTGACCCCAATGATCCACCGACTTACCTGAGTGCGGCCGCACAATTTTGGTGTGGTCTGCACTCTTTACTTTTTGTAGCTCAGCATCAGATTTATTGGCGTGGTCCGCATAAAAATGGTTGCGGTCGTACAATTTGTGTGGTCCGCAAAATTTTGGGCGCGACCGTGAATTCTTAAGGGATTGTGTCAGGCCAAACTTCAGAGAGTTGGCATTTTCCCTATTCCATTTGTGAGACCACACACAGAATTATGCAGCCACGAAGTGCTTGTGCGGTTCGCATAATTCTAGCGCGGTCCGCACAATTTATCCCCTTAGCCAAATTTTTCCTTGTCAATTTCCTTCACTGCATAACCAATTCCTACATACACTTCATAACCAGTTAGTCCAAAGCAATGCCTAATCTAAGAAGAAAATCAAAAGAAAGAAAAACGCATGGGTTGCCTCCCAAGAAGCGCCCGATTTAATGTTGCGGCACAACGCATGTTACCATCATTCATTTGAAATGGATCAATGCCACCACGTGGCCATCATCAACCTTACCAAGGTAGTGCTTCACCCGGTGCCCATTGACTCTAAAGATATCACCATTCTTGTTTTTCAAATCTAGAGCACCAAAAGGAGTCACATGCACCACTTCAAAGGGACCACTCCACTTTGCCTTTAGCTTTCCCGGAAACATCAGTAACCGAGAGTTGAATAGAAGAACAAGGTCACCTTCTTTGAATTCTTTATTTCGAATATACTTATCATGTAGATACTTCATCTTGTCCTTATATAAGGACGAACTGGAGTAAGCATGGAATCGTAACTCATCAAGTTCATTCGATTGCTCCACCCGAAGATTGGCAGCTACATCCCACTCAAGGTTCAATTTCTTCAACGCCCACATGGCCTTGTACTCTAATTCCACCGAGAGGTGACATGCTTTCCCAAACACCAACCGATACGGAGACATACCAATTGGAGTCTTGTAAGATGTTCTATAGGCCCATAAAGCATCATCAAGTTTCCTTGACCAATCAGTCTGGTTTACATTGACAGTCTTGGATAGAATACTCCTGATCTCCCTTTGGAGACTTCAACCTGTCCACTTGCCTGGGGGTGATAGGGGGTTGACACCTTTTGAGTGAAACCATACTTGGAGAGTAAAGAGTCAAAGTCTTTGTTGCAAAAATGAGAACCCCCATCACCAATAATGGCCTTTGGGGTGCCGAACTTTGTGGATATGTTTTTCTTCAAGAAGGCCACCACACTCTATGCTTCATTGTTGCGCAAAACCACAGCTTCAACCCATTTGGAAACGTAATCTACAGCAACAAGAATATAGGTGTTCCCACATGAACTCACAAATGGACCCATAAAGTCGATACTCCACACATCGAAAATATCAATATCAAGGATGGTGGTGAGAGGCATCTCATTCTTCTTGGAAATCCCACTGACCCTTTGGCAATCATCATAATGCTTAACGAGCTCACTAGCATCTTTGTACAAGGTAGGCCAATAGAATCCATAGCTTAGAACCTTTATAGCAGTTCTCACCCACCATGGTGACCACCATAGGGCAAAGAATGGCAAGCTTCAAGAATACCCAATTGCCCTTCTTCTGGAACACATCTCCGGATAACACCATCGGTGCAAATTTTGAAAAGATGTGGTTCGTCCCAATAATAATCCAAGCAGTCCTGTTTGAGCTTCTTTCTTTGGTTTGAAGAGAACTCATTCAGGACATTTCCGCTCACAAGATAGTTAGCCACATCGGCGAACTAAGGCATCCCAATCAAAGACATGGCAAGGAGTTGTTCATCTGGAAATGAATCATTGATCTCAAGGCCATCATGGGGCCTCCCCTTCTCTTCCAAATGGGACAAGTGGTCTACCACTTGATTCTCACTCCCTTTGCGGTCTACGATTTCAAGATCAAATTCTTGTAGAATAATTACCCACCGTATCAATCTAGCCTTAGAAAATAATGAAGCACCGTGTGATCGGTGTGAACAATCACTTTGGTACCCATGAGGTACGGGCGGATCTTTTCCATAGCAAAGATAATGGCTAAGATTTCTTTCTCGGTCACCGTATAGTTAACTTGGGTGTCGTTCATGGTCTTACTAGCATAGACCGGATGGAATATCTTATTGATTCTTTGCCCCAATATCGCTACTACCGCCATGGCGCTAGCATACACATGAGCTCAAATGGTAGGCTCCAATTTGGTGCGGTAATGATGGGAGTGGTAGTCAACCTATACTTGAGTAGCTCAAATACCTTCATACAGTCATCATTGAACACAAATTTTGTATCTTTTTCCAACAACTTGCATAAGGGGTTCACCACTTTTGAGAAATCCTTGATGAACCGTCGGTAAAACCTCGCGTGCCCTAGAAAGCTCCTCACTCCTTTGACGAAAGTAGGAAGAGGGAGTTTTGATATCACTTCAATTTTTGCTTTATCCACTTCAATAACATTCTTGGAGATCTTGTGGCCGAGGACAATGCACTCCTCGACCATAAAGTGACACTTCTCCCAATTAAGCACCAAGTTGGTCTCTTCACAATGTGCCAATACCTTATCAAGATTATCCAAACATGCTTCAAAAGAATCCCCCACAACAGATAAATCATCCATGAAAACCTCGAGGAAGTCCTCCACCATATCCATCAATATTGCCATCATACACTGCTGAAAAGTAGCTGGTGCATTACTTAAACCAAATGGCATCCTTGAGAATTCAAATGTGCCATACAGACAAGTGAAGGTGGTCTTTTCTTGGTCTTCGGGTGCAATAAGAACTTGGTTATATCCGGAATACCCATCCAAGAAGCAATAATAAGCACGTCCGGCTAGCCTATCCAACATTTGATCAAGAAATGGAAGCGGAAAATGGTTTTTCCGAGTCACTTTGTTGAGCTTCCTATAATCCATGCATACTCTCCAACCAGTGACAGTTCTTATGGGGATCAACTCATTGTTGTCATTTGTAATCACAGTCATTCCCCCTTCTTTGGGACACATTGCACCGGCAAAGTCCATGAACTATCAGAAATGGGATAGACAACCCCAGCATCCAACCATTTAATGATCTCTTTATTGACTACCTATTGCATGGCCTCATTCAACCCTATTTGATGTTCCACGGAGGGTTTGTCATCCTCTTGCAATATGATTTTCTACATGCAAAAGGCGAGTCTTATACCCTGAATATTCGCCAATGTCCAACCTATTGCCTTTTTCCTCCTTTGGAGCACCACAAGGGTGGAAGCTACCTGCATGTTAGTTAAGCATGAGGAAAGAATAATAGGTAAAGTGGAACAAGGGCCTAAGAACTCATACCTCAGGTGTGAAGGCAAGGGATTCAACTCCAATGTGGGAGGCTCCTCGATTGAGGGTTTTGTTGGTGGAGTCTTCCGGTTCTCAAGGTCCAAGGAAAGCTTTCGGGGCTCATATGTATATGATCCCATTCCTTGAAAAGCATTGACATATTCCACCAAGACTTCCTTCTCATCCACATCATGATTCAATAACACAGCTTTTAATAGGTTTTCAACATTAATCACAGCACTTGTGTCACAACAATTACTTCGGTCACAAGATCCACAAACAAACACACCCTGTTGCTATTAGGCTGCCTCATTGACTTGCAAATATGGAACACTACTTTTTCATTGCCCACCCAGAAGGTGAGCTCCCCAGCTTCCACATCAACTAAGTCCTTCCCTATTCCTAGGAAAGGTCTCCCCAATATGATTGGCACCTCGTAGTCAACCTCACAATCAAGTATCACAAAATATATGGGAAGTAAGAACTTGTCGACCCAAACTAGCACATCATCAATTATCCCCAATGGCCTCTTCATTGTGTGGTCCACCATTTGCAACCTCATGGATGTGGGTCTTGTTTGCCCAATCCCCAATGTCTTGAACACAGAATAGGGCATCAAGTTAATGTTTGCCCCCAAGTCACACAAAGCTTTGTTGAAATCGGCACTACCAATAGTGCATGGGATTGTAAAGGCACTAGGGTCTTCTAACTTTGGAGCCATGGAGTGTACAATGGCACTCACTTGATGTGTCATTTTGATCATTTCACAGTTCATTGATCTCTTCTTTGTTACCAAGTCCTTCATGAACTTGGCATATCTTGGCATTTGTTCTAAGGCTTCAACTAATGGCACATTTGTGGACAAACTTTTCATCATATCAATGAATTTCTTGAATTGATTCTCATTATTTTGCTTTTCAAGCCTTTGAGGATATGGTGGAAGAGGCCTTGGAAAAGGAGCCTCAGCTTTAGGCACTACCAGATTCGGTATGTCTATCACATGTTCCCTAGACGAGTTCATATCATCTTGTGTCTCCTCCACATTTTCATCAATGTCTATCCTCACTTCATCATTTACTTGAACATCATTTCTTGGCTCATCATCATGCATCACCACATCATCATTCACAATCTTTCTTAAGTTTGAGGTACTAGCAACTCCACCTTTCCCACTTCTTGTAGTCACCGCCATAGCATGCCCCGTATTGTTCCCACCCTTCAGGTTTACTACTGTATCACTTGGTAGTACTCCCTTAGGGAGAGTATACAAAGCTTGAGAAATTTGGGCAAGTTGGACATCCAAGTTGCGGATAGAAGTGTTGTGGGAGGCTAATTGTGCATCGGAGTCGGTATTTTTCTCCATCATCTGCTTGAACATATTTTCAATCTGTCCCATCTCATTGTTGGAAGAACTAGGACCTTGTGACAGATCAGGAGGCAGGTTGTTCGGTTGTTGATACATCGGGGGCCTTTGAAAGCCTGGCCCCCGATTCCATTGATTATTGTTGTTCCAACCCCCTTGATTGTTATTGCCTCCCCAATTACTATTATTGTTGCCACCCCAATTGCCTTGATTTCCTTGATTACCCCAATTTTGATTGTTGTTGTTCCCCCAATTGCCTTGGTTGTTGTTGTTTCTACTATTCCAATTTCCTTGTTAACCTTGATTCCCCCAATTTTCCTGGTTTCCCTGTGATCTCCACTGTTGTTGATTCGGATCATTGCCCTGTTGACCTTGATAATTTTTTACATATTGAAACTCTTCACTTTGATCATCATATGAATCATCTTGATTGTACCCACTACCACTTCGCTCAAATTGATTCGTATTGTTTTAAACTTGTTGACCTCATTGCCTTCTCTTGTTGACCATCATGTTCACTCCTTCCATGGCATTCACTTGTTTTGGCCCTTGAACTTGTTGAAGCTGAGCTTTGGCCAATTGGTTCATGGTAGTTGTCAACTCGGCTATAGCTTGGTCGTGGTCATGTAGCTCCTTGTGTAGGTGAATAACCTTAGGGTCACCTTGTGGCACATTGGCTCTACTTTGCCATGCCGAAGAGGTATTCGCCATCTCATCAAGTATTTCACACACTTCGGCATATGGCGTATTCATGAAGTTCCCCTCGACGAGTTGGTTAACCACATATTGGTTTGTTATGTTGATCCCCCTGTAGAAGGTCTGTTGGATCATGGCCTCAGTCATACGTTGTTCGGGCACTCTTTTACCATTGTTCGGTAGTTCTCCCAAATCTCATGTAATGGTTCATTTGGCTCTCATTTAAAAGCAAGGATCTCATCTCTTAGCATCGCCATATGACCTGGAGAAAAGAATTTGGAAATGAACTTTTTTGCCAACTCATCCCAAGTGTGTATGGAATGGTTGGATAACCTCTCTAGCCAATCTAAATCCTTCCCCCTTAGAGAAAATGGAAAAATCCTTTACTTCAATGCGTTCTCGGATACATTAGTCTGCTTGCTACCCCAGCACGTGTCAACAAAACCTTTGAGATGCTTATAGGCATTTTGGTGTGGAGCTCCGGTGAAGAAACCCCTCTGTTCCAACAGTGTAAGCATGAAATTTGTTATTTGAAATTTGCCCACCCTAATCCAAGGCGGGACTATTGCACTTGCATAGCCTTCATTGGGTAAGACCCAGTGGGCTGCCTTTGGAGGAAGTGGGGGAGGGTTTGGGATGTTGTCATTAGGCAGGCGGCCTCTCCTTTGTACTTGAGGTTCAATGTCATGACCCAAAATCTAACCATGGTCGTGATTGCGCCTATCGTGTTACAAGGCAAGCCTACTTCCAAAAATATTACTACTAAATCGATTATAAGAAATTAATAAAATATTTCAACATTTAAATTTTTTATAGACTAAATCAACTCTAAATATAATATAGAAAAAATACGGAAATGAGCCCCAAACATCGGGGTGTCACTAAGTTATGAGCGTCTAAAACTATAAACTAAGATATATAAATTATCTAATTGTCCAAAGAAGAAATGACAAAAGGAGTAACAAGGTCCTGCGGACACTAGCAGCTACCTTGCAGTCTCCAAAGATAGCCAGCCTGAACTCAACGATCGTCGCGCTCTAACTCACCTGGATATGCACATTATGAGTACAACTGACTCAGTAGTAACAGAAATAACTAAGGAACTGATCGGTAATGACGAGCTAAGCAAAACAGTCCAATTATTTATTTTTCACAATTTTAAAAATAACATGAATAAACAGGTAAATTCCATAACTCAGTAAATACCACAAATAAATTTTGACAGATAAATGCAGCAATAGCAAAAGTAAATGCAACCTCACAGCAATGTAACTCCATCACTCAGCACTCGCACTCAGCACTCAACACTCAACACTTAATACACTCAACACTTTCAACACTCTGCGCTCACTGGGGGTGTGTACAGACTCCGGAGGGGCTCCTAAAACCCAAGCTCTAAGCACGGACAACTCACATGCCATAATATCAATACCTGGATCCGCACGGTCAACTCACGTGCTACGTGGACAACTCATGCATTATGGTATCAATACTTGGTCCCACACGGTCAACTCACATGCTACGCGGACAACTCACGCGCTATGGTATTAATATCCTCACAACCAGGCCCTCGGCCTTACTCAATCATGTACCTCACTAGTCTCACCATCATCAACAAATAAGGGGACACAGCCCACATCAAGTATCATAGCATATTAGCATATAATAGAGACTGAGGTAAACATGTACAATAATTTCTATAACATAGTATAAATAATGTGAGCATGAATAAAGTCTAAGCATGATCTCTAACATGAAGGCAGACAAGTTCAACAACAAGCAACTACGTAAATACATATGATAGCCATGAGGTCCTACGGGACGGACCAAGTCTCCATCCCTTGAGGAATACACCCATACACCTGTCACCTAATGTGGGTATCACCTCCAAACAGTCACACGATATCAAATTCTCCGAGTTTATACCTCAAAACCAGAGTTAAAACTGTTACTTACCTCAACATCGTAAAATCCTACTCAGGGATGTATTCGTCCCTCGACTCGGTCTCCAAGAGCTCTGAATCTAACAATAATCAGAATAATAATATCAACATCGCTAGAGAATCAAATTCCACAATAAAAATTATAAAATATACCAAAAAACCGAAATCGGCCAAAACCCGGCCCCCGACCCACGTCTCGAAATCAGTCAACAATGATAGAATCAAAATCCTTGTCCTCTCCCGAGTCTAACCATATAAAATTTATCAAAATCGGACTCCGTTTGGTCCCCCATATCCCCACTTAAAACTCTCCAAAACTCAAACCCTAACTCACTAAATTTCACTTTGAAATCTTCAATCAAATCCCAAAAACGAAGATGGATTCATGAAATATAACCAAAACGGAGTAGAGAACAGTTACCCCAATCCCTATGGTGAAAATCGCCTCCAAAATTGCCCAAATCCGAGCTCCCCAACTCAAAATATGACCGAATGAACAAACTCTAGTTTTATATATTTTTTGCCAGCTATTCTACCTCGTTTCTCGTGCCAAATGATCTTGAAACTCACTTTTTATGCCTCTAATAGATTCCTTGTGAAATTTAAGTCAAGTTAGGATTTTGAATCACTCAATTTGACCTTATAATGAATGAGATATGTTAGTTTCAATATTTGCAAATAGTGCAGATTTTTAAATACGCCGTCAGTGGCAATTTCGTAATTACTCTAAAAATCTAGCAACCTAATTCTTAGTAAAATGACCATAAAATCCTCATACGATGTCCAAATTCGATGATTCTTTTTGCTATGGGTTCGTAATTACGATATGGATCTAATGCTTCAATCAAAAAAGAAATCGGAGCTCCTTTGTTCAATATGATATCAGTTATGCTTGAAGAAACGGCGTCGAAACATAAGAAAAACGAGCGCAACACAACCCAAACCTATCCAAAACTCGCTCGAGGCCCTCGGGACCTCAACCAATAATTCCAACAAGTCATATATCAATACTCGAACTTAGTCGAACCTCCGGAACACCCAAAAACACACTAAAACATCAAATCAACCTCGAATTCAAGCCTAAGAACTTCTAAACTTTCAACTTTCGCCAATTCAAGCCTAATTCTACCGTGGGCCTCCAAATTATATTTTGGACACACTCGTAAGTCTAAAATCACTCAACGAAGCTAATCGAATCATAAAAATCTAAATCTTAATTCGTTTACTCATAAGTCAACTTCCGATTGACTTTTCTAACTTAGCTTTCGAACTAAGAGACTAAGTGTTCATTTCACTCCAAATCTCGAACCCAAACATACCAACTCGATACAACTCAACCCAGCTGAAAAACACATAATTAAGCTTAGATGAAGGAAATGGGGCTACAATTCTCAAAACGAACGACCGGGTCGTTACATTCAAGATGAACCTCATCCACTTGTTCGTCATCAACCTCCTCCCCCTGTGGTATATTCCCGAGGTCTTCGTTGTTAAGAGCCATTTGGTAACTATAATCAATTCACACACAAAATTAGAAAAACGGAAGGAAGGAAAAACAAAACACACAAATACTCAGATATATAGTTAAGACCATCTAACTCCCCGGCAATGGCGCCAAAATTGATCGACTCCAAGCCTACACTACTATTGAGTAGAGAGGGTGGTCGATGCAGTTTTAACCCAACTAGGTCGGGATCGAATCCACATGGAGTTAATGATTGGAATTAGGTTTATATCTAAGCTAAATGTGGGCTTTGAATCTAACTACACTTCCACAAGTTTTGGGTTTGATTTCTACTTCTAACTTTACTCTAAAGATTGCAACGATTGAAACTAAGAACAATATTTTTGTAGTTGCTTTTTCAAATGTTTAAAGAGACTAGGTTCGTGACTTCTACCTAGGTGGATATCCAGCGAGTAGCAAGAATCTAAGTTAAGCTTGATTAGTTGGGGTGGTAATATAGCTATCACACACGGGTGCTCACTCTATACCTCTTGGTAGTTTGAGTGATTTTGCCCAGTTTGGCTTTCTCAAGTCCAAATGGGTATTTATACAATTCAAGTGATATTAGCTCAAGTCGGGTATTACTATCTCTAGGTTTAACCCTTTAATTGGGGCTACCAATTTTTTGAGTTCACCTCAATTCCTTGTTAGCCTAGTTTTCCTAGACTTAGTCCCTCTTTCTGAAGTAGAGACTAAGTCATAAAGGCATGAATCAATGTTTGCAACCATTAATTCTATAGTTCTAGCAAGAACTAGCTAATTATCACTAACCCACTCACATTCAATCCCTAAAATCAAATACCCATCAAATATCCACACTAGGGTTGGGTCACAAGTCTAGCTATGGGTTTAGCTACTCATGGAAATAACAAAAATTAAAGATGAAATGAAGATAAAATTCATAATACTAGATTAAAGGATGAAAATCTAATAATAAAAGATGAATCTAGTACAAAATTTCCCAAAACAAAAAACTCAGCCGTCTCAGGTGCTCCTCTAATACATAACATGACCTAAAAATGGCAAAAAGTTTTATTTATACTAAGCTGAAAATATCTGACAAAAATACCCCTGCGAAGGTTGTGCGACCGCACTCTTGCTTTTACGGCCGCACAATTCTGAGTGCGGTCCGCGTTCTTAAATTTTTGATCTAGGTTGAGCTGAGCTTTCGCGGACCACATAATTTCGATCGCGGCCGCACAAAGGACTTCAATAGCCGCACAATTCTGCCGCGGACCACACTTCTCTCTTTTTCTCAAATTGTAAGCTCTCTGAACCTCAGTCATCGCGGTCCGTATAATTTCAAACGTGGCCTCATAGGGACTTTTGCGACCGCACATTTCTAGTGCAGTTCGCACTCATCTTTAACCCAAAAATCACACTCTCTGAATCTCCCTTATGTGGATCGCGTAATTATGCTCATGGCCGCATCATGACTTTCGCGGCCGCACAATATTTGTTTGACTCCTTTGTGAGTTGCTTAAGGTTCCTTTGGCTCATTTTGAATAATTCCTATAAGCAAGCATATTTCATTAGATTCCGGGAATACCTTCAAGCATTTTTAGCCTAAAACACAAGTAAAAGAGAGCAAATAATAGGTTAAAATCCCTACTTATCACAAACAAACATGGCACAACAGGTAGAGTCTTTCATTTTCAGTAGGTTATAATTGTGTAAACAGATCTCAACCAATTTACTTAAACATGTGAGTAATTTTGTTAACAGACTTCCCAATTTAGATCTTATGTTCAGCATCATTCACTCAAATTACTAGGTTATTAAAGTAAATAATACTCAATCTGACAAGAGAAGTTCTCAACAGGAAGCATGGTAGTTTATACATGAAATCTTCTCAACTGGGGGCATGTGAAGGTTCATGATCAATATTGCACTAACAGAAGCAGCATGATAAGTGAGGGTACAAGCACAGAAGTCAAACAGAGGTCATTCAATCAATGTGGCAATGTAAGTAACATACAGCTACACTACAGGGTTCAAACAATCATGAGGAAACAAATGATGGCATGGCTGATCAAGACATAGTGAGTAAGTGGGGTTGATGGACTATTCCAACAAGTTCATCACATGACTTTAAACCACAATGATAGACATACATGAGATGTTTAGAACAGATATGGCACTAATAACATGATTGTCAGCTATGATCATCAAAGAAAATAGATTGAATACAAGACATGAGATAGAATAAGAACCATTCAATCGAACAAGAAAAAATAATACATATTTATGGTCATGAAGATCAAGGCAACATGTTACTGAAGATATGAAGTCTTAACAGAATATCAAAAAGAGTTCAAGAACATGATTTAATTGACTTAGCAGACATGACAATGTCTATATGATTATTACCTTTTGATTTCTAGGGATGAATCACACATAATATTATTAACATAAGGTTTAGCCTATTTAATCATGTATACTTAATAGGATTTTTTCATAAGGATATTGCAGCATCAACTTAACTAACTAAACTATGAGAGTTAAGGTTCAATAATCATCACAGATCAAATATCAACACAAAGAAACATAACTAATAGGAAATATCATTATTCTTAGAAGAAACAGAATAACATGAACAATGACATAGTGAAAGCCACACACTAGCATGCTCAGCAGGTGATTATCAGTGTAAACGGCATAAAAACAGGCAGTGTATACTAACCTTTTATGGAGCAGCAAACCAAGTAAATGCTAACAGCCATCTAAGATCTCCAAACCTACAACAATCAACTCACAGTAGATTGAACTCGAGCGGAATGAAAGGAAGAAAAGAGGAAATTAGATAACTACTATTGGGAACTCAAACTTAGCATAAAGCCTCAAATTTAATGCTCTTCTTCGAATTTTTATGTATGTCTTAGTGTTTCTGATTGTATTAGGTGTGTGTTTGGTGAGGACATTGAATGCCCTATTTACAGTGGCATTCAAGCCTTAGGGTTCCGATTGATTTCAAATCGATAGTGGAGAGTGACGATTGCACAGATGCACGGGCGGCCCATCCATAAAGCAAGTAAAGCAATTGCTTTAGGCCCCATATTTGTGGGGGGGCCATTTTTGTTACCCCTAGTAGGCTATGTATAAGTTTAAAAAAAGTTTCTTGAAGTGAAAAAGTTTGATTTTCTTTCTTTAACGAGTATATAAGAAGGATTTGTAACTGCTATGATTTCTGCCATGAAAATTGCACTTGAAATGAATATCGAACCCAAATTTCGTAAGAAAGATATGATATATAGGAACTAACAATTGATGATAATGTCGATAATAAAATCTCAAAATCTTTCGATGAGTCCTTTGGAGTTGATTACTTTATACATAGTAGACAAGGCTATTTTTTCACTTCAAATAGATTTGAACAATTCGAAGCTTATGAAATATTTTTGGTTTAGCGGTAAAAACTAAGATCACTAGATGATGAAATTTTGAAATAATATTGCCTTAATCTTGAACGTTCCTTAAAGCATAATAATCAATTCGAAATTGATGGTTTAGATTTATTTTCGGAATTAAAAATATTAAGAAAAATAATACAATTAGAAGATAACAGTTTAATTGATACACTCGGTCAAATAAAAAGATTTGATTCTTTTTCCAATGCCTATATTACTTATGGAATAATGTTAATAACTCTTGTTACCGTCGTTTTCAGTGGAAAGAAATTTTCAAAATTAAAATTGATAAAATCTTACCTAAGATCAATAATGTCTCAAGAAAGGTTAAATGAATTAGCTATATTGTCAATTAAGAAAGACTTATTAGGAGTTATTGATTATAAGAAAATTATTAATAACTTTGTATCTAAGAAAAGCTAGAAAAATAGACTTCGAATAAATAAATAATTTTTTTTATAAAATTAAGGCCCTTCGTAAAGTTTGGCTTTAGGACACAGAACTCCTCTGGCCGCCCCTGAACAGATGATGATAGCAATAAAGGTGAAGAATAGAAATGAAAGAGGGGAAAAGTAGTGTAGGATTTACTTGGGCACGAGGAGAGGAAGAGCCGACCGTTGAATCCATCGGACCGCTGGTCAAATCCTAATGTCTAGAGGTCATTGTGTTTGACCTCTGGACATCGAATAATGATGATTAAGTTGAAGATAATAGTTATGCATGCTTCGATTCAACGGAACGGAGAAGGGATGATTAAGTTGAGGTTGCATAGTTTAGGTCTACGGTTTCTAATTTGGGATTTGAATTGTAGCAATGAAGGGTAAAGGTTTTAGGCGGGATTCGAGGTATACAGGGACAAGATAGATGTTTCGGGCTTGAATCGAGTGACCTTGCAAAAATTTCTGCAAGGTTTTTGATTGATAGGGTTTGATGGCTTGAGAGAAAAGAGAGGAAAAGGGTAAATGAGGTTGGCGGGTCAAGCGGATGAATGATTAGGTTTAGAGGGGTTTGGTTAGTTTAATGTGCACGAATGAAGGGAAGCCGTTAGATTATTCTGATCAACGACTCCGATATTTTGGAGATAAAGGAAAGGAAAAATATTTAAAGCGGATGAATGATTAGGTCTAAATGCATTGTGCTTCTTTTGTGGGTGTATAGGAGGGGCGACATGTCACCTTTTTATTGGCTTATAGAAGAGGGAACGGATCGCCAACTTGGATAGAGAGGGTTGGTTCCGGGCCGGATAAAATGTATTGGGCATGTGATTTGGTATAATTCAGCTGGTATGGGATTTAAAATGTAGACCCGTTGAATTTAATTAGACAATAATAATTACAGCATTTTGAGTTTTTAAAACTTGTATTAATTAAATTAATTAGACTTAATTAATCTTAATTGATGAAATATAATCATTAAATATATTAATAATTATTGTAATTAATTACTTATTGAAATTAATTATAATTGTAACGACACAACCGGTCATTTTGAGCATTTTTATCCTACTCAGTTGTTTGAAGTATTGAGTAGCTTCATATGATGTATTATAACTTGTGTGAATCGTCGGTTTTGGTTATCAGGTGATTCGGAATTTGATTTGGAAGAATGATTCTCAACTAGGAACCTTTAAGTTGGAAGAGTTTATCAAGTTTGACTTTTGTGTATTTGACCCCAGAATAGAGTTTTGATGGTTTGTTAGGTCGGGATGGTGATTTTGGACTTGGGCGAATGCCCAAATTTGTATTTGGATATTTCTTGAAGGTTTTGGTGTTAATTGGCGAAAGTTGGCAATATAAAGGTTTGAAAAGTTCATAGGTTTGACTGGGAATTGACTTTGATGATATCGGATTTGGATTGTAGTTCCGAAAAATTGAAATAGCTTTGTGATGTCATTTGGAATTGTGTATAAAATTTAAAGTCATTTCGGGTTGATTTGATATGGTTTGGCACGAGTTTTGGAAGTTGAAAGTTCATTAAGTTCGAATTGAGGTGCGATTTGTGGTTTTGATATTATTATGTGTGATTTGAGGCCTCGAGTAGGTCCGTGTTATATTTTAGGACTTATTGGTATGTTCAGACGGGGTCCCGAGGGTTCCAGGCATGTTTCGGATTGAATCGGACCATTTTGGATTAGAATGGAATTGCTGAGATTTTTGATACATAGTGAGACCGAACCTGCGAAATATTGGGCACAAGTGCGGAGCCGCAGAATCGGTACATCGAGGGCAGAAGCGGTAGTGGATGCATGGGAGCAGAGTCTACAAATGCGGAGGATTGGACGCTGAAACGAATCCGCAGATATGGACATTTTGATCGCAGAGGTGAAATGTCTAAGCTGAACAAGTTATCCGAAATGGGAAAGATTATGCCCATCTGCGGGAGCCCAGATACAGGCGATGTCTCGCAGGAGAGGAAGGCAGACTGGGAGAGAGATTTGTAGAAGCAGAAGGTATATTGCAGCTACGATGTCGCAGAAGCGGAGTAAAGTCTGCAAGTGCAACTGGTCGGGCCCTGAGTGTTTTTCTACAAAAGTGGAGTTTTGTCGCAGAAGCGACACCATAGAAGTGGCCCTTTTGATTATTGTATTCACGTTTTGAGATATGGAGCTCGATTTTGGGATATTTTGAAGGAGATTTTAACCACATGGATTGGAGTAAGTATTTTTTTACTTGGTTTTGATTATATTCCATGATTCCATCTTCGATTTTGGCCTTTGATTGATGATTTTTCAAAGAGAAATTGGGGGGTTTTGTCTAAACTTTCATAAAGTTAATTTTTGGATTTTGAACATCGATTAAGAGTCGGATTTAAGTAAAATTTGTATAGTTGAACTCCTAATTGAATGAGTTGTCGGAATTTATGAGTTTCATTAGGTTCCGAGGTGCAGGCTCTAGTTTGACTTTTTGGTTGACTTTGAGTAATTGATTAAAGATTCAACCTTTGGCATTATTTGATGTTTTGAGTTACTTTTGGATAGTTTCGAGCCGTTCGGATGTTGATATGTGCGGGATGTCATTTTTAGAGTATTGTTTGGCTTGCTCGGTATTTGTTTTGGCTTGTTTGAGGTAAGTATTTTATATAAACTTGATTGAGGC
Source organism: Nicotiana sylvestris (assembly GCF_000393655.2). Classification (NCBI taxonomy): domain Eukaryota; kingdom Viridiplantae; phylum Streptophyta; class Magnoliopsida; order Solanales; family Solanaceae; genus Nicotiana; species Nicotiana sylvestris. The sequence goes on from NC_091060.1 coordinate 84,349,709, forward strand.
ACTAGTTGGCTGAATTATTTATGATAACTACGTATTATGGGTGTACATATGTGTGGGGTTTGAGTCCATGTGTGAGTACGGGGTATTTATCTATGCTCGAGGTAGTCTTAGGATATGATATGCCTAGAATTGACTGTTAATCTTTAAGTTATAATGTTTCTCATATTTGTAATATTGTTGTGAATATTTGAGGTTACGAAGAGACTAATTGCTTGAATAAACTTGATAATTGCTATTTCTGTGATGAAATTGTCATTTTGAGCTATGATAACACACTTTGCATATGCCTACACTTTAGCATGTTATTATACCAGTCCAGAAGCATGAAATCAGATATTTTTTCATCATACACATGTGTTCTTGTATACTTGCCTCTATGTTATATGATTTGGACTGGAAGCTTGTGACCACGCTTGGCGAAGATACCCAGCTCAGCCTATTTATTGCGAATGATGTAATATGATCACAAAAGCGAGGCTCGCAAATGCACATCACAAATGCGATATATGCAGGCTTGCACCAGTAAAGTCTTCCACCATCAGTTCCAAACTCTTTTGTAACACATCCGAAAATCACTCGAGACCCTCGGGCTCCAAACTGAACATGTACACAGGTGTAATAGCATCATACAAACTTGCTCGCTACCTCAAATCATCAAAATAACAGTATCACCCGTTTTTATCCCCAAAAAAATAAAGAGCGCAAGAGCATAGAACTAGTTGTGAATAGTTGAAACTTTAAATAGTCATAACTTTACGCTCAATTATCGGATTGACAAGATCTTTTTTTTGATTTTCGGTATTTTTTCGAGATCTAGCTGTGCAAACTGCCGTAAGGCGGTTTGGACGAGCGAATTTCGAGAAAAATAGCCTTTTACCCATTCAATTTGTATTTCCCCCTAAGTTGGTGCAACTATATAGTTCGTTCTTATAGAATAATTAGATGGAATAAAAGAGTTCAAGGTCGAAATGCCTGCAATACTGCGAATGTGTATGTCAATTTCAGTGTTTGAAATTCAATTTCAGAAAACGAAACAAATCTCATCAGTGATTACTATCTATATTTAAAATAGCAAGAATTATTAGGCAAGTCTAACTTGGCTCATTGGTTTTTCTCTTATAATCTGGCTATTTATGTACCTCCACTACGACGGTTCAAACCTGGATGAAAAACCAACGTCTCATTTTACCTATAATTTTGTATTTCATAGGTATAGATCTTGGATATTTTTGTATCTCAAGTACAATGGTTCAAATGTTGATGGTTCATGGACTTGATATGAAACGTGAAACAATGCACGAGCCCACATCGAACACGCCATCAAATACGATTTGATAATAAAAATAAAAATATTTTTTTTACATGAATGATAAAAAAAAATTAAAGAGGATCTTGACATGTCACTACGTCTTGGTTTCGAAGGCGGCATCCGTAAAAATACATAAAATCAAAAGAGGAATCGCGTAAAACGGATAAATGAGCGTAAAGTTATGTCGTTTTAAGGCTTCACACTTTCGCACCTAGAGCGGAAGGAGGAAGGGTAATAAGAAAATTTAGAGTGCAAGGAATGTTGGATGCGATCATACCAGCACTAACGCACCGGATCCCATCAGAACTCCGAAGTTAAGCGTGCTTGGGCGAGAGTAGTACTAGGATGGGTGACCCCCTAGGAAGTCCTCGTGTTGCATCCTTTTTTTTGGCAAAATTTGTATCCTACTTCTTTTAATATATCGATGGTAGATCCAATAAAATCACAAATGACTTTTACGCAGTGTAAACGATATTTTTTTTACATGAATGATAAAAAAAAATTAAAGAGGATCTTGACATGTCACTACGTCTTGGTTTCGAAGGCGGCATCCGTAAAAATACATAAAATCAAAAGAGGAATCGCGTAAAACGGATAAATGAGCGTAAAGTTATGTCGTTTTAAGGCTTCACACTTTCGCACCTAGAGCGGAAGGAGGAAGGGTAATAAGAAAATTTAGAGTGCAAGGAATGTTGGATGCGATCATACCAGCACTAACGCACCGGATCCCATCAGAACTCCGAAGTTAAGCGTGCTTGGGCGAGAGTAGTACTAGGATGGGTGACCCCCTGGGAAGTCCTCGTGTTGCATCCTTTTTTTTGGCAAAATTTGTATCCTACTTCTTTTAATATATCGATGGTAGATCCAATAAAATCACAAATGACTTTTACGCAGTGTAAACGATATTTTTTTTACATGAATGATAAAAAAAATTAAAGAGGATCTTGACATGTCACTACGTCTTGGTTTCGAAGGCGGCATCCGTAAAAATACATAAAATCAAAAGAGGAATCGCGTAAAACGGATAAATGAGCGTAAAGTTATGTCGTTTTAAGGCTTCACACTTTCGCACCTAGAGCGGAAGGAGGAAGGGTAATAAGAAAATTTAGAGTGCAAGGAATGTTGGATGCGATCATACCAGCACTAACGCACCGGATCCCATCAGAACTCCGAAGTTAAGCGTGCTTGGGCGAGAGTAGTACTAGGATGGGTGACCCCCTGGGAAGTCCTCGTGTTGCATCCTTTTTTTTGGCAAAATTTGTATCCTACTTCTTTTAATATATCGATGGTAGATCCAATAAAATCACAAATGACTTTTACGCAGTGTAAACGATATTTTTTTTACATGAATGATAAAAAAAAATTAAAGAGGATCTTGACATGTCACTACGTCTTGGTTTCGAAGGCGGCATCCGTAAAAATACATAAAATCAAAAGAGGAATCGCGTAAAACGGATAAATGAGCGTAAAGTTATGTCGTTTTAAGGCTTCACACTTTCGCACCTAGAGCGGAAGGAGGAAGGGTAATAAGAAAATTTAGAGTGCAAGGAATGTTGGATGCGATCATACCAGCACTAACGCACCGGATCCCATCAGAACTCCGAAGTTAAGCGTGCTTGGGCGAGAGTAGTACTAGGATGGGTGACCCCCTGGGAAGTCCTCGTGTTGCATCCTTTTTTTTGGCAAAATTTGTATCCTACTTCTTTTAATATATCGATGGTAGATCCAATAAAATCACAAATGACTTTTACGCAGTGTAAACGATATTTTTTTTACATGAATGATAAAAAAAAATTAAAGAGGATCTTGACATGTCACTACGTCTTGGTTTCGAAGGCGGCATCCGTAAAAATACATAAAATCAAAAGAGGAATCGCGTAAAACGGATAAATGAGCGTAAAGTTATGTCGTTTTAAGGCTTCACACTTTCGCACCTAGAGCGGAAGGAGGAAGGGTAATAAGAAAATTTAGAGTGCAAGGAATGTTGGATGCGATCATACCAGCACTAACGCACCGGATCCCATCAGAACTCCGAAGTTAAGCGTGCTTGGGCGAGAGTAGTACTAGGATGGGTGACCCCCTGGGAAGTCCTCGTGTTGCATCCTTTTTTTTGGCAAAATTTGTATCCTACTTCTTTTAATATATCGATGGTAGATCCAATAAAATCACAAATGACTTTTACGCAGTGTAAACGATATTTTTTTTACATGAATGATAAAAAAAAATTAAAGAGGATCTTGACATGTCACTACGTCTTGGTTTCGAAGGCGGCATCCGTAAAAATACATAAAATCAAAAGAGGAATCGCGTAAAACGGATAAATGAGCGTAAAGTTATGTCGTTTTAAGGCTTCACACTTTCGCACCTAGAGCGGAAGGAGGAAGGGTAATAAGAAAATTTAGAGTGCAAGGAATGTTGGATGCGATCATACCAGCACTAACGCACCGGATCCCATCAGAACTCCGAAGTTAAGCGTGCTTGGGCGAGAGTAGTACTAGGATGGGTGACCCCCTGGGAAGTCCTCGTGTTGCATCCTTTTTTTTGGCAAAATTTGTATCCTACTTCTTTTAATATATCGATGGTAGATCCAATAAAATCACAAATGACTTTTACGCAGTGTAAACGATATTTTTTTTACATGAATGATAAAAAAAATTAAAGAGGATCTTGACATGTCACTACGTCTTGGTTTCGAAGGCGGCATCCGTAAAAATACATAAAATCAAAAGAGGAATCGCGTAAAACGGATAAATGAGCGTAAAGTTATGTCGTTTTAAGGCTTCACACTTTCGCACCTAGAGCGGAAGGAGGAAGGGTAATAAGAAAATTTAGAGTGCAAGGAATGTTGGATGCGATCATACCAGCACTAACGCACCGGATCCCATCAGAACTCCGAAGTTAAGCGTGCTTGGGCGAGAGTAGTACTAGGATGGGTGACCCCCTGGGAAGTCCTCGTGTTGCATCCTTTTTTTTGGCAAAATTTGTATCCTACTTCTTTTAATATATCGATGGTAGATCCAATAAAATCACAAATGACTTTTACGCAGTGTAAACGATATTTTTTTTACATGAATGATAAAAAAAATTAAAGAGGATCTTGACATGTCACTACGTCTTGGTTTCGAAGGCGGCATCCGTAAAAATACATAAAATCAAAAGAGGAATCGCGTAAAACGGATAAATGAGCGTAAAGTTATGTCGTTTTAAGGCTTCACACTTTCGCACCTAGAGCGGAAGGAGGAAGGGTAATAAGAAAATTTAGAGTGCAAGGAATGTTGGATGCGATCATACCAGCACTAACGCACCGGATCCCATCAGAACTCCGAAGTTAAGCGTGCTTGGGCGAGAGTAGTACTAGGATGGGTGACCCCCTGGGAAGTCCTCGTGTTGCATCCTTTTTTTTGGCAAAATTTGTATCCTACTTCTTTTAATATATCGATGGTAGATCCAATAAAATCACAAATGACTTTTACGCAGTGTAAACGATATTTTTTTTACATGAATGATAAAAAAAATTAAAGAGGATCTTGACATGTCACTACGTCTTGGTTTCGAAGGCGGCATCCGTAAAAATACATAAAATCAAAAGAGGAATCGCGTAAAACGGATAAATGAGCGTAAAGTTATGTCGTTTTAAGGCTTCACACTTTCGCACCTAGAGCGGAAGGAGGAAGGGTAATAAGAAAATTTAGAGTGCAAGGAATGTTGGATGCGATCATACCAGCACTAACGCACCGGATCCCATCAGAACTCCGAAGTTAAGCGTGCTTGGGCGAGAGTAGTACTAGGATGGGTGACCCCCTGGGAAGTCCTCGTGTTGCATCCTTTTTTTTGGCAAAATTTGTATCCTACTTCTTTTAATATATCGATGGTAGATCCAATAAAATCACAAATGACTTTTACGCAGTGTAAACGATATTTTTTTTACATGAATGATAAAAAAAATTAAAGAGGATCTTGACATGTCACTACGTCTTGGTTTCGAAGGCGGCATCCGTAAAAATACATAAAATCAAAAGAGGAATCGCGTAAAACGGATAAATGAGCGTAAAGTTATGTCGTTTTAAGGCTTCACACTTTCGCACCTAGAGCGGAAGGAGGAAGGGTAATAAGAAAATTTAGAGTGCAAGGAATGTTGGATGCGATCATACCAGCACTAACGCACCGGATCCCATCAGAACTCCGAAGTTAAGCGTGCTTGGGCGAGAGTAGTACTAGGATGGGTGACCCCCTGGGAAGTCCTCGTGTTGCATCCTTTTTTTTGGCAAAATTTGTATCCTACTTCTTTTAATATATCGATGGTAGATCCAATAAAATCACAAATGACTTTTACGCAGTGTAAACGATATTTTTTTTACATGAATGATAAAAAAAATTAAAGAGGATCTTGACATGTCACTACGTCTTGGTTTCGAAGGCGGCATCCGTAAAAATACATAAAATCAAAAGAGGAATCGCGTAAAACGGATAAATGAGCGTAAAGTTATGTCGTTTTAAGGCTTCACACTTTCGCACCTAGAGCGGAAGGAGGAAGGGTAATAAGAAAATTTAGAGTGCAAGGAATGTTGGATGCGATCATACCAGCACTAACGCACCGGATCCCATCAGAACTCCGAAGTTAAGCGTGCTTGGGCGAGAGTAGTACTAGGATGGGTGACCCCCTGGGAAGTCCTCGTGTTGCATCCTTTTTTTTGGCAAAATTTGTATCCTACTTCTTTTAATATATCGATGGTAGATCCAATAAAATCACAAATGACTTTTACGCAGTGTAAACGATATTTTTTTTACATGAATGATAAAAAAAAATTAAAGAGGATCTTGACATGTCACTACGTCTTGGTTTCGAAGGCGGCATCCGTAAAAATACATAAAATCAAAAGAGGAATCGCGTAAAACGGATAAATGAGCGTAAAGTTATGTCGTTTTAAGGCTTCACACTTTCGCACCTAGAGCGGAAGGAGGAAGGGTAATAAGAAAATTTAGAGTGCAAGGAATGTTGGATGCGATCATACCAGCACTAACGCACCGGATCCCATCAGAACTCCGAAGTTAAGCGTGCTTGGGCGAGAGTAGTACTAGGATGGGTGACCCCCTGGGAAGTCCTCGTGTTGCATCCTTTTTTTTGGCAAAATTTGTATCCTACTTCTTTTAATATATCGATGGTAGATCCAATAAAATCACAAATGACTTTTACGCAGTGTAAACGATATTTTTTTTACATGAATGATAAAAAAAAATTAAAGAGGATCTTGACATGTCACTACGTCTTGGTTTCGAAGGCGGCATCCGTAAAAATACATAAAATCAAAAGAGGAATCGCGTAAAACGGATAAATGAGCGTAAAGTTATGTCGTTTTAAGGCTTCACACTTTCGCACCTAGAGCGGAAGGAGGAAGGGTAATAAGAAAATTTAGAGTGCAAGGAATGTTGGATGCGATCATACCAGCACTAACGCACCGGATCCCATCAGAACTCCGAAGTTAAGCGTGCTTGGGCGAGAGTAGTACTAGGATGGGTGACCCCCTGGGAAGTCCTCGTGTTGCATCCTTTTTTTTGGCAAAATTTGTATCCTACTTCTTTTAATATATCGATGGTAGATCCAATAAAATCACAAATGACTTTTACGCAGTGTAAACGATATTTTTTTTACATGAATGATAAAAAAAAATTAAAGAGGATCTTGACATGTCACTACGTCTTGGTTTCGAAGGCGGCATCCGTAAAAATACATAAAATCAAAAGAGGAATCGCGTAAAACGGATAAATGAGCGTAAAGTTATGTCGTTTTAAGGCTTCACACTTTCGCACCTAGAGCGGAAGGAGGAAGGGTAATAAGAAAATTTAGAGTGCAAGGAATGTTGGATGCGATCATACCAGCACTAACGCACCGGATCCCATCAGAACTCCGAAGTTAAGCGTGCTTGGGCGAGAGTAGTACTAGGATGGGTGACCCCCTGGGAAGTCCTCGTGTTGCATCCTTTTTTTTGGCAAAATTTGTATCCTACTTCTTTTAATATATCGATGGTAGATCCAATAAAATCACAAATGACTTTTACGCAGTGTAAACGATATTTTTTTTACATGAATGATAAAAAAAATTAAAGAGGATCTTGACATGTCACTACGTCTTGGTTTCGAAGGCGGCATCCGTAAAAATACATAAAATCAAAAGAGGAATCGCGTAAAACGGATAAATGAGCGTAAAGTTATGTCGTTTTAAGGCTTCACACTTTCGCACCTAGAGCGGAAGGAGGAAGGGTAATAAGAAAATTTAGAGTGCAAGGAATGTTGGATGCGATCATACCAGCACTAACGCACCGGATCCCATCAGAACTCCGAAGTTAAGCGTGCTTGGGCGAGAGTAGTACTAGGATGGGTGACCCCCTGGGAAGTCCTCGTGTTGCATCCTTTTTTTTGGCAAAATTTGTATCCTACTTCTTTTAATATATCGATGGTAGATCCAATAAAATCACAAATGACTTTTACGCAGTGTAAACGATATTTTTTTTACATGAATGATAAAAAAAAATTAAAGAGGATCTTGACATGTCACTACGTCTTGGTTTCGAAGGCGGCATCCGTAAAAATACATAAAATCAAAAGAGGAATCGCGTAAAACGGATAAATGAGCGTAAAGTTATGTCGTTTTAAGGCTTCACACTTTCGCACCTAGAGCGGAAGGAGGAAGGGTAATAAGAAAATTTAGAGTGCAAGGAATGTTGGATGCGATCATACCAGCACTAACGCACCGGATCCCATCAGAACTCCGAAGTTAAGCGTGCTTGGGCGAGAGTAGTACTAGGATGGGTGACCCCCTGGGAAGTCCTCGTGTTGCATCCTTTTTTTTGGCAAAATTTGTATCCTACTTCTTTTAATATATCGATGGTAGATCCAATAAAATCACAAATGACTTTTACGCAGTGTAAACGATATTTTTTTTACATGAATGATAAAAAAAAATTAAAGAGGATCTTGACATGTCACTACGTCTTGGTTTCGAAGGCGGCATCCGTAAAAATACATAAAATCAAAAGAGGAATCGCGTAAAACGGATAAATGAGCGTAAAGTTATGTCGTTTTAAGGCTTCACACTTTCGCACCTAGAGCGGAAGGAGGAAGGGTAATAAGAAAATTTAGAGTGCAAGGAATGTTGGATGCGATCATACCAGCACTAACGCACCGGATCCCATCAGAACTCCGAAGTTAAGCGTGCTTGGGCGAGAGTAGTACTAGGATGGGTGACCCCCTGGGAAGTCCTCGTGTTGCATCCTTTTTTTTGGCAAAATTTGTATCCTACTTCTTTTAATATATCGATGGTAGATCCAATAAAATCACAAATGACTTTTACGCAGTGTAAACGATATTTTTTTTACATGAATGATAAAAAAAAATTAAAGAGGATCTTGACATGTCACTACGTCTTGGTTTCGAAGGCGGCATCCGTAAAAATACATAAAATCAAAAGAGGAATCGCGTAAAACGGATAAATGAGCGTAAAGTTATGTCGTTTTAAGGCTTCACACTTTCGCACCTAGAGCGGAAGGAGGAAGGGTAATAAGAAAATTTAGAGTGCAAGGAATGTTGGATGCGATCATACCAGCACTAACGCACCGGATCCCATCAGAACTCCGAAGTTAAGCGTGCTTGGGCGAGAGTAGTACTAGGATGGGTGACCCCCTGGGAAGTCCTCGTGTTGCATCCTTTTTTTTGGCAAAATTTGTATCCTACTTCTTTTAATATATCGATGGTAGATCCAATAAAATCACAAATGACTTTTACGCAGTGTAAACGATATTTTTTTTACATGAATGATAAAAAAAATTAAAGAGGATCTTGACATGTCACTACGTCTTGGTT
>NC_091060.1:84359074-84386074 GCF_000393655.2 Nicotiana sylvestris
TCCAATAAAATCACAAATGACTTTTACGCAGTGTAAACGATATTTTTTTACATGAATGATAAAAAAAAATTAAAGAGGATCTTGAAATGTCACTACATCTTGGTTTCGAAGGCGGCATCCGTAAAAATACATAAAATCAAAAGTGGAATTGTGTAAAACGGATAAATTAGCGTAAAGTTATGTCGTTTTAAGGATTAACACTTTCGCACCTAGAGCGGAAGGAGGAAGGGTAATAAGAAAATTTAGAGTGCAAGGAATGTGGGATGCGATCATACCAGCACTAACGCACCGGATCCCATCAGAACACCGAAGCTAAGCGTGTTTGGGCGAGAGTAGTACTAGGATGGGTGACCCCCTGGGAAGTCCTCGTGTTGCATCCCTTTTTTTGGCCAACTGTTATATTCAGCTTGATTATCTGATTTTATACAAATATGAACTTATGTGCAAAATTTTATCTTTTTACCGATTTCTTACTTATTGTTATTATTTTACGAGAATTGCAACGTCGTGGAAACATATCTCGAACCACGTTACATCAATGCACCCGTAGTTGTTTGGCATATCTCGACTCGGTTGAAATTTGGATTTGGGTCACATAAATGTGCACCCGAGTTTAAGGAGATAACATTATTAAATACGCGCCTAAAGCGACTAGCGCAAGGTTATTTTGAGAAAAGGCCGTGAAGTTCGCTAAGCGGCCGATCCCGAGTTCTAAGTAATTAACACATACATTTGTGAGGGCCCCGCAATCTATACATTTTACTAGGCGAGGCTCATCTCATTTATTTTAAATGGACAAATCCTAAAGCGACTACATCTTTTCTATTAAAATTAATCTCTAAAATAAATAAAGAAAATCCTAATTAATTACGAGCTTTTTTTTTTTTTTAAGAAAGCATGGCATACTAATTGCTATATTAATACAAATATTGATGAACAAGAATTTTACTAAAAAAAATTCGAAATTATAAATAAAATAAAAATTCGACAACTAATATTCAAAAGAATCAAATATAGTTAGATTGAAGCTCGCATTGTTATATATATAAAAAAAACTATTGGAATTAATTATTCACAACCATTTGAAACTGGATTTAACCATAATTACTAAAGCTTAATAGAAAGTTTATTAGACTTAAACGTTCTTCTAATTTTGTTTGAACTCAAATCATGCCTTAATACCTAATTCACGAAATTTAGTTCAAATTCATGTCTTAGCTAAGTTTAAGTACTTGTTCACGATTAACCTACTGTTGATAATCTTAGAACCTTCGTAGCTAGTGAATTAACCCGTTTTGCCAAGCCGATTCATTAAAGACTAACTTATGTTATTTTCTCTTATTCCAATTATTATTCAATAATACATAAAATAGCCTAAATACAATCAATAAAAGGAACAGAGAAAAAGCGAAATTAAAACTTCAAAATTCGATTCTTCATATGTATTCATGCTTCCACATTTTTAGCTTGCAATAACTAGTATTACATTCGTGTACCTGGTATTGGAAAACAAGAGAAGATGAAGATGAGAAGCAGCAACAGTAGTAACAATGCAGCACAGCAACGACAGTCCAGCAACACAGGAATAGACCAGTAACAGTAGGAATAGCAGAAAACCCAGGAGACTATAAACGACTCCAAGTATAGAGAAGAAGTAAAAGGCAGGAAGGTTCTGACTATTTCAGATACTAAGCGAGGCAATGAAACAGTAACTATTCTTTTTCAACTTCAAAACTCTCCAAAATGAATTCTGCCCCTGTATATTCAGTGTATCCAGAATGTATATCAGGTGTATACTTCTCACTCCGCCCCCTCTTTTTTTCTTCTCTCTATCTAGTTTTTCCTCTTGTTTTTCCACCCCTTCTTCCTAAATTTTCTCTTCTATTTATAGCAAAATTTTCGAAATTTTCAGATTTTTTTTTATTTTTTTATTTTTTTAATTAAAAGAAATCCCACTTACAAATTGCTTTTATTTTTTTAGAAAAAGAAATCCCACCTTTATTTACTTTTATTTTTAAAATTCCAACTTTAATTACTTTATCTTATTTAAAATCCCACTTTTTATTTTTTTTTAAAAGAGAATCTCACTTTATTTAACTTTTCTTTAAAAAACAAACCACTATCTTTTCTTTTTCTTTTAAAAATGCTACTTTCAATTACTTTAAATTTTTTTAAATTTTCAGATACCTTTATATTTATTTTTTAATTCCAACCTTCTTTTACTTTTAAATTTTTTTTAAAACTTTTTTTTTTTAATTTTCTATTTCTTTTACTTTTTTTTTTAAAATCATTCCCGAAATTATTATATATGTTTTTTTTAAGAAAAATAAAAATACAAAAATAAAAAAAAATATTTTCGGATTTTTTTTATATATATAAAAAAATAAAACTATTAATAGTGATAATTCACCTTTTATTTTTTATTTTTTTGGTTTTGTTTTGTGTTGGACAAAAATGAAGATGGGGTATTGGGTTAATGGAGCGGACCGGGTCGACCCGGTTTGAAACGGACCGGGTCATGGGGAAAGTTGAGCAATTATTTGGGCCTGTGGTTTGAAATTGAAGAAGTGGCCCAATCCGATTTTTCTTTGTATTTTTGTTCTCTTTTCTTCTTTTATTTTTCTAAAACTAAATTATAAAAGTACTTAAATTATTATTAAGAACTAAATTAAGTTATAAAAGCGCAAATTAACTTCCAATAACAATTAACGCACAATTAAGTAATAATTAAGCATAAAATTGTTCATTTGGACATTAAATGCTAAAAATGCAAAAGATGCCTATTTTTGTATTTTTTTATTAATTTAACAAATAAACATGCATAGACAAACATACAAATAGTTACACAAAATATCACAAAAATTGCACACCAAGAAAAATTATTTTATTTTTTGAATTTTTTGGGAGTAATTCTCATATAGGGCAAAAATCACGTGCTTACAACTGCCCCTCTTTGCCCGAAGACACGAAGGGTTTTCGTGCAAAGATAAAGCGAGCGATTTTTGCCCATCCGAGTACTCCGTGTGAAGCATTTTTTTTTTGAAAAAGATTTGACCGAACCTTTGCTTCAAAGGTTTCCTACATATCCTGGGCTAAACAGGAATCAGGTCAATGTAGTTCGGGAAGTTTTGGTAGCTGGGACTACCGTGAGACTGCAATGTTACTGCTGTTGCATGCTGTTATCACTGCTTACCGATCTCCTTGTTATACCGTGTTTAAAAGAAAACAAGAAGTAGGCTAGACTAAAATTTGTTCTTGTTGCCTTGCTTTCTTGTCAGCTTGTGTTTCCTCCGGTGCTTTTCTTCAGATGCTTTTCTTCCTTTTGACACATGCACTTGAGTTTGTGCTGGGACCTCTTGTTGCATCCTTTTGCTTCCCGGTGCTGGGGATTTTTATTGTTTCCTGCTGGGGATTCCTGTTGTAACCCTCTGTTTTATTGTCCTCTGACTTGATCTTGAAATGTGTGCCTCTGTTGTATGGGCGGGCTCCCAACTTCAATACTTGAAAATTAATGCTGAAATGTATGCCTCTGTTATCTGGGCGGGCTCCCAACTTCAACGCTTGAAATGTAAAGACTGAATGTTTTCCTCTCGTTATACAGGTGGGCGCCTGACATGAAATGTGATGACTGAAAAGTATTCCTCTTGTTATACAAGTGGGCGCCTGGCATCAACAACAACTTTGAAAATAAAATCCTATTCGAGGGCGGATGAACCCAAAATATCCTATTCGAGGGCGGATGAACCCAAAATATCCTATTCGAGGGCGGATGAACCCAAAATATCCTATTTGAGGGCGGATGAACCCAAAATATCCTATTCGAGGGCGGATGAACCCAAAATATCCTATTCGAGGGCGGATGAACCCAAAATATCCTATTCGAGGGCGGATGAACCCAAAATATCCTATTCGAGGGCGGATGAACCCAAAATATCCTATTCGAGGGCGGATGAACCCAAAATATCCTATTTGAGGGAGGATGAACCCAAAATATCCTATTCGAGGGCGGATGAACCCAAAATATCCTATTCGAGGGCGGATGAACCCAAAATATCCTATTCGAGGGCGGATGAACCCAAAAATATCCTATTCGAGGGCGGATGAACCCATCGTATCCTATTCGAGGGCGGATGAACCCATCGTATCCTATTCGAGGGCGGATAAACCCATCGTATCCTATTTGAGGGCCGATGAATCCAGAATATCCTATTCGAGGGCGGATGAACCCAGAATATCCTATTCGAGGGAGGATGAACCCAGAATATCCTATTCGAGGGCGGATGAACCCAGAATATCCTATTCGAGGGCGGATGAACCCAGAATATCCTATTCGAGGGCGGATGAACCCAGAATATCCTATTCGAGGGCGGATGAACCCAGAATATCCTATTCGAGGGCGGATGAACCCAGAATATCCTATTCGAGGGCGGATGAACCCAGAATATCCTATTCGAGGGCGGATGAACCCAGAATATCCTATTCGAGGGCGGATGAACCCATCTTCAAAAATTTGGAATTGTCTTACCTCCGACTGTCTTTCTTAGAATCGTGTTGTCTTGCTATCTCTTAAAATTTGAATTGATTTCCTCGTTCCTTCGAGAAAATTTTCGACAAATTGCAGAAAATTTTCTGCCCCAGTGTTGGTGCTTTTCCTTGTGGCATGTTTTTTCGCCATTAACAAGATTTCCTTTTCCTGCTTCAAATCAAAGAAAATTTGTTAGTTTTAACACATGGTGAGTGGTCGTGCCACTCCTGCTGGGGATGGTTTTTCCCTTTCCCTCTTCCCCGCTCTGTGCTTCATTACGCTATCAAAACTTGCTGGGGATGAATTTTCCTTTTCTTCCTTCCCCACTCTGTGTTTGCGACCAACTTCTTTTCACTTTATCGCCTTATCTTTGGCCTATTGTATTCGCCTTTTGCTTTGCATCATTTTGGCAACTGGTAGTAAACTCTGAAAATCCTTTTCAAAAACAAACTGTTGGGGAGGTAAAATCTTTAAACCAAGAAATGAAAAAGTGAAGAATTTCAAAAAATAGAAAAAGAAGAAGTCTTTCTGAACAAATGCTAGGGAAAAGGAAAGAAAAGAACTTATCTGAATGATATAACCGATTCCAACGATCATGTCGCGCATTCCGGATTAATCAACCCAGTCTATTTGTATCAATCAACCTTCCAGACGGCCTCATGTTGCTGGGGATAAACAGGCACTCAACTCTTTGCCAAATGCGGATCCTTCCCGCCAATCTTGTCTTATCGCCTCATAGTGCCCTTCGAGGGGTTTTCAATAATAAGACTCTCTCATTTCTCTCAACTCCCGTCGCCTTATGGTGCCTCTGAAGGTGTTCACCGATAAGACTTTCTCATTTTATTTTATTTTATTTTTCAGCTGAGGATTGGAGTGCTGCCGATATGACTCTCTCTGTTGGGGATTCTTTCGGCTATCAATTCATTTTCAGCTTATGATCTTCTTCTTTGCTGGGGATCAGAGTGTTATTCCCGACTTCCATTTGAATTGACTTAGCACTTCTCAGATACAGATCGGGAGGTCTTTTTTGGACATCAATAGGGGTTTTTGTGTATGGCTGAAAGTAGAAGGGGGTATCCAAAGTTCAAAAATAATTTTTAGGGGTAAAATAGTACAACTCTTGGAATCAAACTTTCTTGACAAAATTACAAGCGCCAACTTCTGCCCCAGTTTTTCTTGCTCGGGGATTTTTATTTTGTCACACTATGTTACCTTATGCACACTATGTTACACTATGACCGAGCCGTGAGGCGCCTACGTATCCTTCTTTGAGGAATCAGGTCAAACGTAGTTCCCATTCTTTTTTTTTGACTTTTCTTTTGTTCTTATTATCATTACTTTTTTTTCGTTTTCATTACTGATTCCAAAAGAGGGGTATGAAAGAGTAAATAAGGCTCAAAAGGGGAAGCAAAGGTCAAAGTGTTTGGATAGAAGAAAGAATTGCCTCCGTCCTTTCATTCTCTGATAAATGCTAAGTACAAACAAACAACAATTATAATTACAAGAAATCATAATATCTCTTAACTGCGTCAGAATTGATAGCCATATCGACGCATTTCCCTTCGATATCTGTTGATCATAAAGCGTCATCGGGCTTGCTCTGTTTAGATTGCGATAATCAACACACACCTCGGATTTTCCGTCTTCTTCTTTTTTTTTCATTGGCACCACATTAGCCCACCAATCAGGATATCGAGCGGCCCGAATAACCTTAGTATTCAGCTGTTTGGTCACTTCTTCCTTAATCTTCCCACTCACGTTGGTTTTGAACTTCCTCAATTTTGCTGGACGGGGGGTAATGCCGGGTCAGTGGGCAATTTTTGAACCACTAGATTGGTGCTTAAGCCCGGCATGTCGTCGTATGACCATGCAAAATGTTTTGAATTCAGTAAGTGCTTTGATTAGTTCTTCCCTGATGTTTGGTTCCATGTGGATGCTTATCTTAGCTTCCCTGATGTCATCCGCATCCCCTAGATTGACGGCTTCCGTGTCATTTGAGTTGGGCTTTTTTTTCAAATTGGCTTAACTCTCTGTTAATTTCTTCGAAGGCTTCATCCTTATCGTATTCCGACTTATCATCACAATCTTGTACTATAAGTTCGAAATCAGATTGATTTTTTTAGACTAGGTTGAAGATCCGTCGTGCATGCCATGTCATTAGAACCAGTAGAAAGAGAACTGTTCAGAAGAGAAAAATAAGAAGAAAAATTAAAACAAAATAAGGAATGAGGAAAAAAACTTTCACTTTATTAAAATACGGGATAGCAAGGTTTCACACTTTGGCGAGCACAAGAAAGATCTGGATTACAACCCTGGAATAATCCAGACAACAAAAAAAAGAAAATCAGAGCCCCCACTACCAAGACTCCCTTCGTATAGGAAGAGGAGTAGCCATTCAATTGTTGATTTTTGCTTTCAACCCTACAAACTGCATATCTGCCTTGTTGGACCCTTTTCCCAACACTATAACTGGCTTGTCATCCACCTTTTCCAACTATACCACCGCTTTCCCACTAGTTAACATTTCTTTTGAACCGACACGGATCATCATCACTGTTTGTGAGGGTTTCTTTAGCTTCCCTACTTCGTGCATTAGCTCAATCATGTGGGTTTCAAGGTGTGCCGGCAATGGGTTCTGATTGATGTTGGGTGCCTCTGGTGTCTGAACCTCAATCTTGTTGGTGTCAATAAGATTCTGTACTGCATGTTTCAACTTCCAACATTTCTCGGTATCATGTCCGGGAGCCCCCGAACAATACTCACAGCTTACCGAGTGGTCCATATTTTTGGGAAGGGGATTTGGCAATCTGGGCTCAACAGGACTCAACAAGCCTAACTGCCTTAATTTGTGGAACACGGCAGTATAGGTTTCCCCCAACTCAGTGAATGTTCTTTGTATTCTTTCATTTCTGAAAGCCTGATTTCCCCGGAAACCTGCCCCTGGAGGGTTCTTGTAGGCTCTTGTTGGTGAATAGGTGTTTTGCAGTGGTGTATGTGTGTTCTGGGGAGCCGGCGCGCGCCATTGTGAGCGAACCGGAGGCTGAGTGTATGTTTGGGCTTGGTTAATGGAAGAATGAGGCTCCGAAGGGTGATAGTAGTGTTGGGATAAATTGTGGTGGTAAGTTGATTGGCGAGGTCGTTGTTGATTATAGTAAGGCGGTGAACCTCTGGGTCCCCACCAAATTCCTGAATCAACTACCGCTGCTTCCTCTCTCTTCTTTCTTCCGATTTCTCCTACCCCGCCTTGAATAGCTTGAGTAGCTGCCTTAATTGCTGAATAGCTCATAATTTTATTTGTCTTGAGGCCTTCTTCCACCATACCTCCCATCTTCACTACCTCGTTGAATGATTTCCCTACCGCTGAAACCAAATGGGCATAGTAAGTTGGTTCCAAGGCTTGGAGGAAGTAGTCTACCATTTCACTCTCCTTCATAGGAGGATCCACTCTTGCTGCCTGTTCTCTCCACCGGAAGCCATACTCTCTGAAACTTTCATTGTGTTTCTTCTCAAATTTTGTCAAAGATAGTCGATCTGGGATGATTTCCAGATTGTATTGGAAATGGTGTGCGAATGCCTGTGCTAGGTCATCCCAGGTGTACCATCTCCCATGGTCCTGGCGTGTATACCACTCCAAAGCTGATCCGCTTAAACTTTGACTGAAGTAAGCCATCAATAATTTCGTCCTTTCCCCCAGCTCCTCGCATCTTGCTGCAGAAACCCCTTAAGTGGGCTACTGGGTCGCCGTGCCCATTGTATAGGTCAAATTTAGGCATCTTGAAGCCAACTGGTAATTGTACATTTGGGAACAAGCACAAATCCTTGTATGCTACACTGACTTGCCCACCTAACCCTCGCATGTCTCGGAAATATTGTTCTAGACTTTTGACCTTCCTGAACATCTCTTCTTGTTCAGCATTTTTGGCTGGCTTGTCACTTTCGGTTGGGAGGTCAAAACGAGGAGTAGTTGAATGGATTTCGGAGGCTTTGAGGGTGGGCTCCGGGGGTAATATTGGGTGTCCTGGGCCTGGAATGTAGGCTCACTAGGAGATTTGTGGAATGTAGCCGGGGGAGGTGCTACGAAAACAGGAGTCACAGGTGGAGGAAAGTATGAAACTGGTTTCGGAGGTGGAGACTACGGTGTCTGAGAGGTGGTTCCTCGGTAGTGTTGGTAAATGGGGAAATTTGGGGATAATTCAGTGGTAATATTATCCTGAGTTTGGGTCATTGATGGAGCAGGGTTAGTTGGGTAAGATGGGGGTAACTGTCCTGTAGACCAGGCTTGGTACATCTCAGCCATTTGCTGCTTGAGTTTAAACATCTCTTCTTTCATTTTCCCGACATCCATCTCCTCTAGCTCAATACCTGTGTCAACATCTGGGATAGACATACTTTCGGGTATTGGTCCTTTTGATCTCGTGTGATAATGATAATATGCCAGTATACTCTTTAAAGAAACTAACTGCTTGAATTCTGAAAATGAACAAACTTGTTAGTTTTGAGAATTTAACACATATATAATTACACGTTGAGATGCAATGCTCCTAGACAAATATCCCCTTTCTATTATGCATTTGCTCGACTGCTTGTGTCGTCCCAGCTTTCTTGAAAATTTTATTCACTTTTATTTTATTCTATTTTCTTATATATATTTTATTGTGGTGGTCGAATCTTATAGAGATTGCCTACGTATCATGCCCCCGCATGAATCAGACCTTGCGTAGTTCGGACCAGTAAAAGATAAGCAATACTAATCATTTTTTTTTCAATTTTCATATTGGGTTTCAAAGGTTTAAAAATGACCTGCAAACTTGAAAATCAAACGACCCACATATTATAATCAAAAGTTTTACAAACTCCAAAACAAACGGCCAGCTTCCTTTCTCCATTTGACAAATGCAACCAAACGGTTATTTTTGCAAATGTGGCCCCTTCCAAATTTTGAGGCCGGAGAGGATTATTTTATGACACTTTACACACTTGTCCATTCTTTTACGAAAATAGCCTTTCGACAACTGAAAGATACTCTGAGGCTATTTCGGCAAGAACGGTTTAAGACGCGGCCGAAGCTGGCTCGGCTTATTATGACAAAATTCAAACGGTATTCACCTGACCGCTGACTCTTTGTTTTTTTTTCAAATTACAATAAAAACCAGGTGTTGCAACACGGCCCTTCAGTGCCTTGGGGACGAAGATTTTTTAAGGCTGTGTGGGTCAATTGGACCAAATTTTAAAAAATGACCCAAAGGTGGATGTTTATGCAAAGTCAGCCTTCCGGCGTCCCTTTCGGGAACATTCGGCTATGCCTTGATAAAACAGCGTCACCCGACTTCTTTATGACAAAATTAAAATTTGACATATTTTTTTTTTGGCTATTTTTTAGCAAAAGGGGAGGCTGGACACTGC
Organism: Nicotiana sylvestris; assembly: GCF_000393655.2. NCBI lineage: Eukaryota > Viridiplantae > Streptophyta > Magnoliopsida > Solanales > Solanaceae > Nicotiana > Nicotiana sylvestris. The sequence continues at coordinate 84,369,003 of NC_091060.1, forward strand.
CCGACTTATTTATGACAAAATTAAAATTTTGACACGTTTTTATTTATTTATTGGTTTTTGGCTTATTTTAGCAAAGAGGGGGTTGGACCCGATGAGAGTTGCCTACGTATCTCACATCCGGTGAGAATCAAACTCGCGTAGTTCGGGCTAATTAACCGAACTATTTTAAAACATGATTTTTTTTCTTTTTCAGCAACAAATAACAAAATCACTTTCAAAGCACGACTCTTTTCATTTTCATTTTGAATTTTTCAGAAACAAATAAATAAAACTATTTTAAAAGTAAGACTCTTTTTCATTGTCATTTTCAGGGGAAGACAAACTATTTTCCTTTTTATATATTTTTTATATATATTTTTTTAAAAAAAATAAGACAGAACAACGACTTTTTTTTCTTTGCTTTTAGTGAAACAAACTAATAAAACATTTTTTTCATTTTCTCGAAATTTCGGTAGAGGTTTGACAATATTTAGGCATTGAGTTTTTTTTTTCAAAAATAAACAATCAATTCCCTAACCGCTATTTCATTTTTCATTTCAAAATATTGTTCTTGATATTCAAAAGTCAGTCAACACACAAGTCCGAATCAAATAAATGCGCAAGTAGGAGCAAGTAAGATGCATCAGGATGGTCATTTTCATTTTTGGTACACCTGTCCTAGACAGACCCAACCCCTATGTTGAGCCTCCAAAGTCAAATGCACGTGATGCAAACAAACGTTCCTACTAGGGATCCGACATGTAGCTGAGTTATTCTAAGTGAAAAACCTGAGGCATATTGTTCTAACCCTGGCTTACCCAAGTGGACAGCTTGAGCCGAAATGGGGGCAACGTACCGGGAGCACGAAAGTCTGCCCGGCCTAGTTACTTGTCCCAACTTCGTCTTATTTGGTATGACTTCTAACAGAAAGGTGGGTCACGCGCACGTGTACACCATAAATTTAGAAGACTCAGAAAGAAGAAGAGTTTCGTAGCAGTTTTATACACAATTCAGATAATATTAAAGCGGTAAAAGCATCATTTAGCATATTAAGCATAAACATGTAAAAATCAGATAATAAATAAAGCCAACTATAACAGTTATTTTAAGCTCGAATTCTTGAACCCTGAACCAGTGATTCTAGGTCTAGTCCCAAGTGGAGTCGCCAGAGCTGTCGCACCTCCTTTTTCCGCACCCGCGAGGGTGCAAGGGAGTTTTTTTCCAATTAAAGGACAATCGAAACGGGATTCGTTTATTTATTTCAGAGTCGCCACTTGGGAGATTTAGGGTGTCCCAAGTCACCAATTTTAATCCCGAATCGAGGAAAAGAATGACTCCATATTACAGTCTGCGCACCAGAAATCCGGATAAGGAATTCTGTTAACCCGGGAGAAGGTGTTAGGCATTCCCGAGTTCCGTGGTTCTAGCACGGTCGCTCAACTGTTATATTCGGCTTGATTATCTGATTTTATACAAATATGAACTTATGTGCAAAATTTTATCTTTTTACCGATTTCTTACTTATTGTTATTATTTTACGAGAATTGCAACGTCGTGGAAACATATCTCGAACCACGTTACATCAATGCACCCGTAGTTGTTTGGCATATCTCGACTCGGTTGAAATTTGGATTTGGGTCACATAAATGTGCACCCGAGTTTAAGGAGATAACATTATTAAATACGCGCCTAAAGCGACTAGCGCAAGGTTATTTTGAGAAAAGGCCGTGAAGTTCGCTAAGCGGCCGATCCCGAGTTCTAAGTAATTAACACATACATTTGTGAGGGCCCCGCAATCTATACATTTTACTAGGCGAGGCTCATCTCATTTATTTTAAATGGACAAATCCTAAAGCGACTACATCTTTTCTATTAAAATTAATCTCTAAAATAAATAAAGAAAATCCTAATTAATTACGAGCTTTTTTTTTTTTTTAAGAAAGCATGGCATACTAATTGCTATATTAATACAAATATTGATGAACAAGAATTTTACTAAAAAAAATTCGAAATTATAAATAAAATAAAAATTCGACAACTAATATTCAAAAGAATCAAATATAGTTAGATTGAAGCTCGCATTGTTATATATAAAAAAAACTATTGGAATTAATTATTCACAACCATTTGAAACTGGATTTAACCATAATTACTAAAGCTTAATAGAAAGTTTATTAGACTTAAACGTTCTTCTAATTTTGTTTGAACTCAAATCATGCCTTAATACCTAATTCACGAAATTTAGTTCAAATTCATGTCTTAGCTAAGTTTAAGTACTTGTTCACGATTAACCTACTGTTGATAATCTTAGAACCTTCGTAGCTAGTGAATTAACCCGTTTTGCCAAGCCGATTCATTAAAGACTAACTTATGTTATTTTCTCTTATTCCAATTATTATTCAATAATACATAAAATAGCCTAAATACAATCAATAAAAGGAACAGAGAAAAAGCGAAATTAAAACTTCAAAATTCGATTCTTCATATGTATTCATGCTTCCACATTTTTAGCTTGCAATAACTAGTATTACATTCGTGTACCTGGTATTGGAAAACAAGAGAAGATGAAGATGAGAAGCAGCAACAGTAGTAACAATGCAGCACAGCAACGACAGTCCAGCAACACAGGAATAGACCAGTAACAGTAGGAATAGCAGAAAACCCAGGAGACTATAAACGACTCCAAGTATAGAGAAGAAGTAAAAGGCAGGAAGGTTCTGACTATTTCAGATACTAAGCGAGGCAATGAAACAGTAATTATTCTTTTTCAACTTCAAAACTCTCCAAAATGAATTCTGCCCCTGTATATTCAGTGTATCCAGAATGTATATTGGGTGTATACTTCTCACTCCGCCCCCTCTTTTTTTCTTCTCTCTATCTAGTTTTTCCTCTCTTTTTTTCCACCCTTCTTCCTAAATTTTCTCTTCTATTTATAGCAAAATTTTCGAAATTTTCAGATTTGTTTTTTATTATTTTATTATTTTTTTAATTAAAAGAAATCCCACTTACAAATTGCTTTTATTTTTTTAGAAAAAGAAATCCCACCTTTATTTACTTTTATTTTTAAAATTCCAACTTTAATTACTTTATCTTATTTAAAATCCCACTTTTTATTTTTTTTAAAAGAGAATCTCACTTTATTTAACTTTTCTTTAAAAAACAAACCACTATCTTTTCTTTTTCTTTTAAAAATGCTACTTTCAATTACTTTAAATTTTTTAAATTTTCAGATACCTTTATATTTATTTTTTAATTCCAACCTTCTTTTACTTTTAAATTTTTTTTAAAACTTTTTATTTTTTTTTAAATTTTCTACATTCTTTTACTTTTTTTTTTTAAAATCATTCCCGAAATTATTATATATGTTTTTTTTAAGAAAAATAAAAATAAAAAAATAAAAAAAAATATTTTCGAATTTTTTTTATATATAAAAAAAAATAAAACTATTAATAGTGATAATTCACCTTTTATTTTTTATTTTTTTGGTTTTGTTTTGTGTTGGACAAAAATGAAGATGGGGTGTTGGGTTAATGGAGCGGACCGGGTCGACCCGGTTTGAAACGGACCGGGTCATGGGGAAAGTTGGGCAATTATTTGGGCCTGTGGTTTGAAATTGAAGAAGTGGCCCAATCCGATTTTTCTTTGTATTTTTGTTCTCTTTTCTTCTTTTATTTTTCTAAAACTAAATTATAAAAGTACTTAAATTATTATTAAGAACTAAATTAAGTTATAAAAGCGCAAATTAACTTCCAATAACAATTAACGCACAATTAAGTAATAATTAAGCATAAAATTGTTCATTTGGACATTAAATGCTAAAAATGCAAAAGATGCCTATTTTTGTATTTTTTTATTAATTTAACAAATAAACATGCATAGACAAACATACAAATAGTTACACAAAATATCACAAAAATTGCACACCAAGAAAAATTATTTTATTTTTTGAATTTTTTGGGAGTAATTCTCATATAGGGCAAAAATCACGTGCTTACATTGGTTTCGAAGGCGGCATCCTTAAAAATACATAAAATCAAAAGAGGAATCGCGTAAAACGGATAAATGAGCGTAAAGTTATGTCGTTTTAAGGCTTCATACTTTTGCACCTAGAGCGGAAGGAGGAAGGGTAATAAGAAAATTTAGAGTGCAAGGAATGTTGGATGCGATCATACCAGCACTAACGCACCGGATCCCATCAGAACTCCGAAGTTAAGCGTGCTTGGGCGAGAGTAGTACTAGGATGGGTGACCCCCTGGGAAGTCCTCGTGTTGCATCCTTTTTTTTGGCAAAATTTGTATCCTACTTCTTTTAATATATCGATGGTAGATCCAATAAAATCACAAATGACTTTTACGCAGTGTAAACGATATTTTTTTTACATGAATGATAAAAAAAAATTAAAGAGGATCTTGACATGTCACTACGTCTTGGTTTCGAAGGCGGCATCCGTAAAAATACATAAAATCAAAAGAGGAATCGCGTAAAACGGATAAATGAGCGTAAAGTTATGTCGTTTTAAGGCTTCACACTTTCGCACCTAGAGCGGAAGGAGGAAGGGTAATAAGAAAATTTAGAGTGCAAGGAATGTTGGATGCGATCATACCAGCACTAACGCACCGGATCCCATCAGAACTCCGAAGTCAAGCGTGCTTGGGCGAGAGTAGTACTAGGATGGGTGACCCCCTGGGAAGTCCTCGTGTTGCATCCTTTTTTTTGGCAAAATTTGTATCCTACTTCTTTTAATATATCGATGGTAGATCCAATAAAATCACAAATGACTTTTACGCAGTGTAAACGATATTTTTTTTACATGAATGATAAAAAAAATTAAAGAGGATCTTGACATGTCACTACGTCTTGGTTTCGAAGGCGGCATCCGTAAAAATACATAAAATCAAAAGAGGAATCGCGTAAAACGGATAAATGAGCGTAAAGTTATGTCGTTTTAAGGCTTCACACTTTCGCACCTAGAGCGGAAGGAGGAAGGGTAATAAGAAAATTTAGAGTGCAAGGAATGTTGGATGCGATCATACCAGCACTAACGCACCGGATCCCATCAGAACTCCGAAGTGAAGCGTGCTTGGGCGAGAGTAGTACTAGGATGGGTGACCCCCTGGGAAGTCCTCGTGTTGCATCCTTTTTTTTGGCAAAATTTGTATCCTACTTCTTTTAATATATCGATGGTAGATCCAATAAAATCACAAATGACTTTTACGCAGTGTAAACGATATTTTTTTTACATGAATGATAAAAAAAAATTAAAGAGGATCTTGACATGTCACTACGTCTTGGTTTCGAAGGCGGCATCCGTAAAAATACATAAAATCAAAAGAGGAATCGCGTAAAACGGATAAATGAGCGTAAAGTTATGTCGTTTTAAGGCTTCACACTTTCGCACCTAGAGCGGAAGGAGGAAGGGTAATAAGAAAATTTAGAGTGCAAGGAATGTTGGATGCGATCATACCAGCACTAACGCACCGGATCCCATCAGAACTCCGAAGTTAAGCGTGCTTGGGCGAGAGTAGTACTAGGATGGGTGACCCCCTGGGAAGTCCTCGTGTTGCATCCCTTTTTTTGGCAAAATTTGTATCCTACTTCTTTTAATATATCGATGGTAGAGCCAATAAAATCACAAATGACTTTTACGCAGTGTAAACGATATTTTTTTTACATGAATGATAAAAAAAATTAAAGAGGATCTTGACATGTCACTACGTCTTGGTTTCGAAGGCGGCATCCGTAAAAATACATAAAATCAAAAGAGGAATCGCGTAAAACGGATAAATGAGCGTAAAGTTATGTCGTTTTAAGGCTTCACACTTTCGCACCTAGAGCGGAAGGAGGAAGGGTAATAAGAAAATTTAGAGTGCAAGGAATGTTGGATGCGATCATACCAGCACTAACGCACCGGATCCCATCAGAACTCCGAAGTGAAGCGTGCTTGGGCGAGAGTAGTACTAGGATGGGTGACCCCCTGGGAAGTCCTAGTGTTGCATCCTTTTTTTTTTGGTAAAATTTGTTTCCTACTTCTTTTAATATATCGATGGTAGATCCAATAAAATCACAAATGACTTTTACGCAGTGTAAACGATATTTTTTTTACATGAATGATAAAAAAAAAATTAAAGAGGATCTTGACATGTCACTACGTCTTGGTTTCGAAGGCGGCATCCGTAAAAATACATAAAATCAAAAGAGGAATCGCGTAAAACGGATAAATGAGCGTAAAGTTATGTCGTTTTAAGGCTTCACACTTTCGCACCTAGAGCGGAAGGAGGAAGGGTAATAAGAAAATTTAGAGTGCAAGGAATGTTGGATGCGATCATACCAGCACTAACGCACCGGATCCCATCAGAACTCCGAAGTTAAGCGTGCTTGGGCGAGAGTAGTACTAGGATGGGTGACCCCCTGGGAAGTCCTCGTGTTGCATCCTTTTTTTTGGCAAAATTTGTATCCTACTTCTTTTAATATATCGATGGTAGATCCAATAAAATCACAAATGACTTTTACGCAGTGTAAACGATATTTTTTTTACATGAATGATAAAAAAAAATTAAAGAGGATCTTGACATGTCACTACGTCTTGGTTTCGAAGGCGGCATCCGTAAAAATACATAAAATCAAAAGAGGAATCGCGTAAAACGGATAAATGAGCGTAAAGTTATGTCGTTTTAAGGCTTCACACTTTCGCACCTAGAGCGGAAGGAGGAAGGGTAATAAGAAAATTTAGAGTGCAAGGAATGTTGGATGCGATCATACCAGCACTAACGCACCGGATCCCATCAGAACTCCGAAGTTAAGCGTGCTTGGGCGAGAGTAGTACTAGGATGGGTGACCCCCTGGGAAGTCCTCGTGTTGCATCCTTTTTTTTGGCAAAATTTGTATCCTACTTCTTTTAATATATCGATGGTAGATCCAATAAAATCACAAATGACTTTTACGCAGTGTAAACGATATTTTTTTTACATGAATGATAAAAAAAAATTAAAGAGGATCTTGACATGTCACTACGTCTTGGTTTCGAAGGCGGCATCCGTAAAAATACATAAAATCAAAAGAGGAATCGCGTAAAACGGATAAATGAGCGTAAAGTTATGTCGTTTTAAGGCTTCACACTTTCGCACCTAGAGCGGAAGGAGGAAGGGTAATAAGAAAATTTAGAGTGCAAGGAATGTTGGATGCGATCATACCAGCACTAACGCACCGGATCCCATCAGAACTCCGAAGTTAAGCGTGCTTGGGCGAGAGTAGTACTAGGATGGGTGACCCCCTGGGAAGTCCTCGTGTTGCATCCTTTTTTTTGGCAAAATTTGTATCCTACTTCTTTTAATATATCGATGGTAGATCCAATAAAATCACAAATGACTTTTACGCAGTGTAAACGATATTTTTTTTACATGAATGATAAAAAAAAATTAAAGAGGATCTTGACATGTCACTACGTCTTGGTTTCGAAGGCGGCATCCGTAAAAATACATAAAATCAAAAGAGGAATCGCGTAAAACGGATAAATGAGCGTAAAGTTATGTCGTTTTAAGGCTTCACACTTTCGCACCTAGAGCGGAAGGAGGAAGGGTAATAAGAAAATTTAGAGTGCAAGGAATGTTGGATGCGATCATACCAGCACTAACGCACCGGATCCCATCAGAACTCCGAAGTTAAGCGTGCTTGGGCGAGAGTAGTACTAGGATGGGTGACCCCCTGGGAAGTCCTCGTGTTGCATCCTTTTTTTTGGCAAAATTTGTATCCTACTTCTTTTAATATATCGATGGTAGATCCAATAAAATCACAAATGACTTTTACGCAGTGTAAACGATATTTTTTTTACATGAATGATAAAAAAAAATTAAAGAGGATCTTGACATGTCACTACGTCTTGGTTTCGAAGGCGGCATCCGTAAAAATACATAAAATCAAAAGAGGAATCGCGTAAAACGGATAAATGAGCGTAAAGTTATGTCGTTTTAAGGCTTCACACTTTCGCACCTAGAGCGGAAGGAGGAAGGGTAATAAGAAAATTTAGAGTGCAAGGAATGTTGGATGCGATCATACCAGCACTAACGCACCGGATCCCATCAGAACTCCGAAGTTAAGCGTGCTTGGGCGAGAGTAGTACTAGGATGGGTGACCCCCTGGGAAGTCCTCGTGTTGCATCCTTTTTTTTGGCAAAATTTGTATCCTACTTCTTTTAATATATCGATGGTAGATCCAATAAAATCACAAATGACTTTTACGCAGTGTAAACGATATTTTTTTTACATGAATGATAAAAAAAAATTAAAGAGGATCTTGACATGTCACTACGTCTTGGTTTCGAAGGCGGCATCCGTAAAAATACATAAAATCAAAAGAGGAATCGCGTAAAACGGATAAATGAGCGTAAAGTTATGTCGTTTTAAGGCTTCACACTTTCGCACCTAGAGCGGAAGGAGGAAGGGTAATAAGAAAATTTAGAGTGCAAGGAATGTTGGATGCGATCATACCAGCACTAACGCACCGGATCCCATCAGAACTCCGAAGTTAAGCGTGCTTGGGCGAGAGTAGTACTAGGATGGGTGACCCCCTGGGAAGTCCTCGTGTTGCATCCTTTTTTTTGGCAAAATTTGTATCCTACTTCTTTTAATATATCGATGGTAGATCCAATAAAATCACAAATGACTTTTACGCAGTGTAAACGATATTTTTTTTACATGAATGATAAAAAAAAATTAAAGAGGATCTTGACATGTCACTACGTCTTGGTTTCGAAGGCGGCATCCGTAAAAATACATAAAATCAAAAGAGGAATCGCGTAAAACGGATAAATGAGCGTAAAGTTATGTCGTTTTAAGGCTTCACACTTTCGCACCTAGAGCGGAAGGAGGAAGGGTAATAAGAAAATTTAGAGTGCAAGGAATGTTGGATGCGATCATACCAGCACTAACGCACCGGATCCCATCAGAACTCCGAAGTTAAGCGTGCTTGGGCGAGAGTAGTACTAGGATGGGTGACCCCCTGGGAAGTCCTCGTGTTGCATCCTTTTTTTTGGCAAAATTTGTATCCTACTTCTTTTAATATATCGATGGTAGATCCAATAAAATCACAAATGACTTTTACGCAGTGTAAACGATATTTTTTTTACATGAATGATAAAAAAAAATTAAAGAGGATCTTGACATGTCACTACGTCTTGGTTTCGAAGGCGGCATCCGTAAAAATACATAAAATCAAAAGAGGAATCGCGTAAAACGGATAAATGAGCGTAAAGTTATGTCGTTTTAAGGCTTCACACTTTCGCACCTAGAGCGGAAGGAGGAAGGGTAATAAGAAAATTTAGAGTGCAAGGAATGTTGGATGCGATCATACCAGCACTAACGCACCGGATCCCATCAGAACTCCGAAGTTAAGCGTGCTTGGGCGAGAGTAGTACTAGGATGGGTGACCCCCTGGGAAGTCCTCGTGTTGCATCTCTTTTATTGGCAAAATTTGTATCCTACTTCTTTTAATATATCGATGGTAGAGCCAATAAAATCACAAATGACTTTTACGCAGTGTAAACGATATTTTTTTTACATGAATGATAAAAAAAATTAAAGAGGATCTTGACATGTCACTACGTCTTGGTTTCGAAGGCGGCATCCGTAAAAATACATAAAATCAAAAGAGGAATCGCGTAAAACGGATAAATGAGCGTAAAGTTATGTCGTTTTAAGGCTTCACACTTTCGCACCTAGAGCGGAAGGAGGAAGGGTAATAAGAAAATTTAGAGTGCAAGGAATGTTGGATGCGATCATACCAGCACTAACGCACCGGATCCCATCAGAACTCCGAAGTTAAGCGCGCTTGGGCGAGAGTAGTACTAGGATGGGTGACCCCCTGGGAAGTCCTCGTGTTGCATCCTTTTTTTTGGCAAAATTTGTATCCTACTTCTTTTAATATATCGATGGTAGATCCAATAAAATCACAAATGACTTTTACGCAGTGTAAACGATATTTTTTTTACATGAATGATAAAAAAAAATTAAAGAGGATCTTGACATGTCACTACGTCTTGGTTTCGAAGGCGGCATCCGTAAAAATACATAAAATCAAAAGAGGAATCGCGTAAAACGGATAAATGAGCGTAAAGTTATGTCGTTTTAAGGCTTCACACTTTCGCACCTAGAGCGGAAGGAGGAAGGGTAATAAGAAAATTTAGAGTGCAAGGAATGTTGGATGCGATCATACCAGCACTAACGCACCGGATCCCATCAGAACTCCGAAGTTAAGCGTGCTTGGGCGAGAGTAGTACTAGGATGGGTGACCCCCTGGGAAGTCCTCGTGTTGCATCCTTTTTTTTGGCAAAATTTGTATCCTACTTCTTTTAATATATCGATGGTAGATCCAATAAAATCACAAATGACTTTTACGCAGTGTAAACGATATTTTTTTTACATGAATGATAAAAAAAAATTAAAGAGGATCTTGACATGTCACTACGTCTTGGTTTCGAAGGCGGCATCCGTAAAAATACATAAAATCAAAAGAGGAATCGCGTAAAACGGATAAATGAGCGTAAAGTTATGTCGTTTTAAGGCTTCACACTTTCGCACCTAGAGCGGAAGGAGGAAGGGTAATAAGAAAATTTAGAGTGCAAGGAATGTTGGATGCGATCATACCAGCACTAACGCACCGGATCCCATCAGAACTCCGAAGTTAAGCGTGCTTGGGCGAGAGTAGTACTAGGATGGGTGACCCCCTGGGAAGTCCTCGTGTTGCATCCTTTTTTTTGGCAAAATTTGTATCCTACTTCTTTTAATATATCGATGGTAGATCCAATAAAATCACAAATGACTTTTACGCAGTGTAAACGATATTTTTTTTACATGAATGATAAAAAAAAATTAAAGAGGATCTTGACATGTCACTACGTCTTGGTTTCGAAGGCGGCATCCGTAAAAATACATAAAATCAAAAGAGGAATCGCGTAAAACGGATAAATGAGCGTAAAGTTATGTCGTTTTAAGGCTTCACACTTTCGCACCTAGAGCGGAAGGAGGAAGGGTAATAAGAAAATTTAGAGTGCAAGGAATGTTGGATGCGATCATACCAGCACTAACGCACCGGATCCCATCAGAACTCCGAAGTTAAGCGTGCTTGGGCGAGAGTAGTACTAGGATGGGTGACCCCCTGGGAAGTCCTCGTGTTGCATCCTTTTTTTTGGCAAAATTTGTATCCTACTTCTTTTAATATATCGATGGTAGATCCAATAAAATCACAAATGACTTTTACGCAGTGTAAACGATATTTTTTTTACATGAATGATAAAAAAAAATTAAAGAGGATCTTGACATGTCACTACGTCTTGGTTTCGAAGGCGGCATCCGTAAAAATACATAAAATCAAAAGAGGAATCGCGTAAAACGGATAAATGAGCGTAAAGTTATGTCGTTTTAAGGCTTCACACTTTCGCACCTAGAGCGGAAGGAGGAAGGGTAATAAGAAAATTTAGAGTGCAAGGAATGTTGGATGCGATCATACCAGCACTAACGCACCGGATCCCATCAGAACTCCGAAGTTAAGCGTGCTTGGGCGAGAGTAGTACTAGGATGGGTGACCCCCTGGGAAGTCCTCGTGTTGCATCCTTTTTTTTGGCAAAATTTGTATCCTACTTCTTTTAATATATCGATGGTAGATCCAATAAAATCACAAATGACTTTTACGCAGTGTAAACGATATTTTTTTTACATGAATGATAAAAAAAATTAAAGAGGATCTTGACATGTCACTACGTCTTGGTTTCGAAGGCGGCATCCGTAAAAATACATAAAATCAAAAGAGGAATCGCGTAAAACGGATAAATGAGCGTAAAGTTATGTCGTTTTAAGGCTTCACACTTTCGCACCTAGAGCGGAAGGAGGAAGGGTAATAAGAAAATTTAGAGTGCAAGGAATGTTGGATGCGATCATACCAGCACTAACGCACCGGATCCCATCAGAACTCCGAAGTCAAGCGTGCTTGGGCGAGAGTAGTACTAGGATGGGTGACCCCCTGGGAAGTCCTCGTGTTGCATCCTTTTTTTTGGCAAAATTTGTATCCTACTTCTTTTAATATATCGATGGTAGATCCAATAAAATCACAAATGACTTTTACGCAGTGTAAACGATATTTTTTTTACATGAATGATAAAAAAAAATTAAAGAGGATCTTGACATGTCACTACGTCTTGGTTTCGAAGGCGGCATCCGTAAAAATACATAAAATCAAAAGAGGAATCGCGTAAAACGGATAAATGAGCGTAAAGTTATGTCGTTTTAAGGCTTCACACTTTCGCACCTAGAGCGGAAGGAGGAAGGGTAATAAGAAAATTTAGAGTGCAAGGAATGTTGGATGCGATCATACCAGCACTAACGCACCGGATCCCATCAGAACTCCGAAGTTAAGCGTGCTTGGGCGAGAGTAGTACTAGGATGGGTGACCCCCTGGGAAGTCCTCGTGTTGCATCCTTTTTTTTGGCAAAATTTGTATCCTACTTCTTTTAATATATCGATGGTAGATCCAATAAAATCACAAATGACTTTTACGCAGTGTAAACGATATTTTTTTTACATGAATGATAAAAAAAAATTAAAGAGGATCTTGACATGTCACTACGTCTTGGTTTCGAAGGCGGCATCCGTAAAAATACATAAAATAAAAAGAGGAATCGCGTAAAACGGATAAATGAGCGTAAAGTTATGTCGTTTTAAGGCTTCACACTTTCGCACCTAGAGCGGAAGGAGGAAGGGTAATAAGAAAGTTTAGAGTGCAAGGAATGTCGGATGCGATCATACCAGCACTAACCCACCGGATCCCATTAGAACTCCGAAGTTAAGCGTGCTTGGGCGAGAGTAGTACTAGTATGGGTGACCCCCTAGGAAGTCCTCGTGTTGCATCCCTTTTTTTGGCAAAATTTGTATCCTACTTCTTTTAATATATCGATGGTAGAGCCAATAAAATCACAAATGACTTTTACGCAGTGTAAACGATATTTTTTTTACATGAATGATAAAAAAAATTAAAGAGGATCTTGACATGTCACTACGTCTTGGTTTCGAAGGCGGCATCCGTAAAAATACATAAAATCAAAAGAGGAATCGCGTAAAACGGATAAATGAGCGTAAAGTTATGTCGTTTTAAGGCTTCACACTTTCGCACCTAGAGCGGAAGGAGGAAGGGTAATAAGAAAATTTAGAGTGCAAGGAATGTTGGATGCGATCATACCAGCACTAACGCACCGGATCCCATCAGAACTCCGAAGTTAAGCGTGCTTGGGCGAGAGTAGTACTAGGATGGGTGACCCCCTGGGAAGTCCTCGTGTTGCATCCTTTTTTTTGGCAAAATTTGTATCCTACTTCTTTTAATATATCGATGGTAGATCCAATAAAATCACAAATGACTTTTACGCAGTGTAAACGATATTTTTTTTACATGAATGATAAAAAAAAATTAAAGAGGATCTTGACATGTCACTACGTCTTGGTTTCGAAGGCGGCATCCGTAAAAATACATAAAATCAAAAGAGGAATCGCGTAAAACGGATAAATGAGCGTAAAGTTATGTCGTTTTAAGGCTTCACACTTTCGCACCTAGAGCGGAAGGAGGAAGGGTAATAAGAAAATTTAGAGTGCAAGGAATGTTGGATGCGATCATACCAGCACTAACGCACCGGATCCCATCAGAACTCCGAAGTTAAGCGTGCTTGGGCGAGAGTAGTACTAGGATGGGTGACCCCCTGGGAAGTCCTCGTGTTGCATCCTTTTTTTTGGCAAAATTTGTATCCTACTTCTTTTAATATATCGATGGTAGATCCAATAAAATCACAAATGACTTTTACGCAGTGTAAACGATATTTTTTTTACATGAATGATAAAAAAAATTAAAGAGGATCTTGACATGTCACTACGTCTTGGTTTCGAAGGCGGCATCCGTAAAAATACATAAAATCAAAAGAGGAATCGCGTAAAACGGATAAATGAGCGTAAAGTTATGTCGTTTTAAGGCTTCACACTTTCGCACCTAGAGCGGAAGGAGGAAGGGTAATAAGAAAATTTAGAGTGCAAGGAATGTTGGATGCGATCATACCAGCACTAACGCACCGGATCCCATCAGAACTCCGAAGTTAAGCGTGCTTGGGCGAGAGTAGTACTAGGATGGGTGACCCCCTGGGAAGTCCTCGTGTTGCATCCTTTTTTTTGGCAAAATTTGTATCCTACTTCTTTTAATATATCGATGGTAGATCCAATAAAATCACAAATGACTTTTACGCAGTGTAAACGATATTTTTTTTACATGAATGATAAAAAAAAATTAAAGAGGATCTTGACATGTCACTACGTCTTGGTTTCGAAGGCGGCATCCGTAAAAATACATAAAATCAAAAGAGGAATCGCGTAAAACGGATAAATGAGCGTAAAGTTATGTCGTTTTAAGGCTTCACACTTTCGCACCTAGAGCGGAAGGAGGAAGGGTAATAAGAAAATTTAGAGTGCAAGGAATGTTGGATGCGATCATACCAGCACTAACGCACCGGATCCCATCAGAACTCCGAAGTTAAGCGTGCTTGGGCGAGAGTAGTACTAGGATGGGTGACCCCCTGGGAAGTCCTCGTGTTGCATCCTTTTTTTTGGCAAAATTTGTATCCTACTTCTTTTAATATATCGATGGTAGATCCAATAAAATCACAAATGACTTTTACGCAGTGTAAACGATATTTTTTTTACATGAATGATAAAAAAAAATTAAAGAGGATCTTGACATGTCACTACGTCTTGGTTTCGAAGGCGGCATCCGTAAAAATACATAAAATCAAAAGAGGAATCGCGTAAAACGGATAAATGAGCGTAAAGTTATGTCGTTTTAAGGCTTCACACTTTCGCACCTAGAGCGGAAGGAGGAAGGGTAATAAGAAAATTTAGAGTGCAAGGAATGTTGGATGCGATCATACCAGCACTAACGCACCGGATCCCATCAGAACTCCGAAGTTAAGCGTGCTTGGGCGAGAGTAGTACTAGGATGGGTGACCCCCTGGGAAGTCCTCGTGTTGCATCCTTTTTTTTGGCAAAATTTGTATCCTACTTCTTTTAATATATCGATGGTAGATCCAATAAAATCACAAATGACTTTTACGCAGTGTAAACGATATTTTTTTTACATGAATGATAAAAAAAAATTAAAGAGGATCTTGACATGTCACTACGTCTTGGTTTCGAAGGCGGCATCCGTAAAAATACATAAAATCAAAAGAGGAATCGCGTAAAACGGATAAATGAGCGTAAAGTTATGTCGTTTTAAGGCTTCACACTTTCGCACCTAGAGCGGAAGGAGGAAGGGTAATAAGAAAATTTAGAGTGCAAGGAATGTTGGATGCGATCATACCAGCACTAACGCACCGGATCCCATCAGAACTCCGAAGTTAAGCGTGCTTGGGCGAGAGTAGTACTAGGATGGGTGACCCCCTGGGAAGTCCTCGTGTTGCATCCTTTTTTTTGGCAAAATTTGTATCCTACTTCTTTTAATATATCGATGGTAGATCCAATAAAATCACAAATGACTTTTACGCAGTGTAAACGATATTTTTTTTACATGAATGATAAAAAAAAATTAAAGAGGATCTTGACATGTCACTACGTCTTGGTTTCGAAGGCGGCATCCGTAAAAATACATAAAATCAAAAGAGGAATCGCGTAAAACGGATAAATGAGCGTAAAGTTATGTCGTTTTAAGGCTTCACACTTTCGCACCTAGAGCGGAAGGAGGAAGGGTAATAAGAAAATTTAGAGTGCAAGGAATGTTGGATGCGATCATACCAGCACTAACGCACCGGATCCCATCAGAACTCCGAAGTTAAGCGTGCTTGGGCGAGAGTAGTACTAGGATGGGTGACCCCCTGGGAAGTCCTCGTGTTGCATCCTTTTTTTTGGCAAAATTTGTATCCTACTTCTTTTAATATATCGATGGTAGATCCAATAAAATCACAAATGACTTTTACGCAGTGTAAACGATATTTTTTTTACATGAATGATAAAAAAAAATTAAAGAGGATCTTGACATGTCACTACGTCTTGGTTTCGAAGGCGGCATCCGTAAAAATACATAAAATCAAAAGAGGAATCGCGTAAAACGGATAAATGAGCGTAAAGTTATGTCGTTTTAAGGCTTCACACTTTCGCACCTAGAGCGGAAGGAGGAAGGGTAATAAGAAAATTTAGAGTGCAAGGAATGTTGGATGCGATCATACCAGCACTAACGCACCGGATCCCATCAGAACTCCGAAGTTAAGCGTGCTTGGGCGAGAGTAGTACTAGGATGGGTGACCCCCTGGGAAGTCCTCGTGTTGCATCCTTTTTTTTGGCAAAATTTGTATCCTACTTCTTTTAATATATCGATGGTAGATCCAATAAAATCACAAATGACTTTTACGCAGTGTAAACGATATTTTTTTTACATGAATGATAAAAAAAAATTAAAGAGGATCTTGACATGTCACTACGTCTTGGTTTCGAAGGCGGCATCCGTAAAAATACATAAAATCAAAAGAGGAATCGCGTAAAACGGATAAATGAGCGTAAAGTTATGTCGTTTTAAGGCTTCACACTTTCGCACCTAGAGCGGAAGGAGGAAGGGTAATAAGAAAATTTAGAGTGCAAGGAATGTTGGATGCGATCATACCAGCACTAACGCACCGGATCCCATCAGAACTCCGAAGTTAAGCGTGCTTGGGCGAGAGTAGTACTAGGATGGGTGACCCCCTGGGAAGTCCTCGTGTTGCATCCTTTTTTTTGGCAAAATTTGTATCCTACTTCTTTTAATATATCGATGGTAGATCCAATAAAATCACAAATGACTTTTACGCAGTGTAAACGATATTTTTTTTACATGAATGATAAAAAAAAATTAAAGAGGATCTTGACATGTCACTACGTCTTGGTTTCGAAGGCGGCATCCGTAAAAATACATAAAATCAAAAGAGGAATCGCGTAAAACGGATAAATGAACGTAAAGTTATGTCGTTTTAAGGCTTCACAATTTCGCACCTAGAGTGGAAGGAGGAAGGGTAATAAGAAAATTTAGAGTGCAAGGAATGTCGGATACGA
>NC_091060.1:86626474-86648974 GCF_000393655.2 Nicotiana sylvestris
ACCTTTTAACTTGATTTCAATCTCAACAAAGAAATGAAAGCATAACTCTTTGCTCGCTTGCAGCGCCTCTTAGTCTTTTATTTTAGCCTGCCTTGTGAAGATCTCTCGGGTGTCTACGGCAGATCCGATCAGTCTCGTGATGAAGAGAAGTCTTTTCCGATGTTGAAAGGTATCGTCACGACAACTCAATTTGTCCGGTAAACTACTCGGGGCTCCCCATGGTTTAGTAAAAGGGAGGGGAAATTTTTTTTTCATCCGGGGGTTCATTCATTATGAACTAAAAAGTGGTTGGCTGATTAGTGAGGTCTTAAAAACGTCATAGAATTCATGATCGGCCATTCCATTTTTGCTTTCAGCAAGTAGGCGACGCGAATCTATGCTTTCTATCTTTCAATCGGATACCAATTGCTTGGATGCGTTTGAAAGCCTCGAGATGACTTGCAGAATAAATTCTTTCTAGGTTTGTCTTGTGTCTCCGAAACAAACGGTCCATTTATTGATGGGCGAACGACGGGGATTGAACCCGCGCGTGGTGGATTCACAATCCACTGCCTTGATCCACTTGGCTACATCCGCCCCTACCCCCGGTTGAAGTCTCTATCTACGATCAGATCCTTTCTGAACTCCCCTATGACCGCTTATCAAAGAGAAGCTTTTTCCTATACTATAGTGGCAAGTCTATTGTTGTGTTTCGGAATTAGGGGAAACAAAGCTTCAACAAGTAGAAGCTTCCTGGCAAAGCTTCAAACAAAGAGGTTGGGCTGTTCACTTCATTGATTTGACTTCACTTTACTTAAGATTAAAGATAGGGGCCGGGCGGGCAGTGAAGGCTCATTTAGTAGACAGCGAGCGAGCTGCAAGCACCTACTCCTATCAAAATGAGAAGCAGCAAGCGGAACTTGAACTTGAAGAAGCGAGCCTCTATCAGAGAAAGCCATTGCGCGCTAGCCCCTTGTCTTGTATAGGGTGGAAAACCTGCGCACCCCTAAACTACAAGCTTTCTTTGAAGCCCCTACAACATGGGATATTTGAAGAATCCCCTTTCTACAAACCTTTCTATAATATAAGAGAAGCTCTTCGAGCTTTCTTCGCATGCTTGAGCGCATCCCCTTTCTATTAGTAAGGTTGTCAAATTTCCTTTAGTTCCTTTATGACTATAATATAAATAATAGGGGTAGGGGGGCGCTAACGAGCAAGAAAACGGATGCGCTAAGGCGCAACTTCGCGCAGCTGCTACGCCCTTGCTTCTTGCCTTATCTTTTACTAAGAAACTAATCTAAATAGAAGCCCTTCTTTCTCAAAGTAAACTTTCTCCCTTCTTGCTTTAGTGAAATAAGGGGCGCTAACGCGACCTTCCTTCAGCAGGCTTCGCCCTATCTATTCATCTATTTTCTCAAATGGATATTTAGGGATCTCTCTTGTTCATAGATCTTGAAACCAGATCAATATCCATTTCTCAATAGATCTATTTATCGATAGAAAGATATAGATCTCTATATGGATCTATCTCCATATCTAAATATGGAAGAACCGACACAACAAGGGCGTAACCAACGGAAGGTTCTCACCCTGTCCCCGACATTGTTCTCCGACGATGTCCCCTGGGCGAAAGGAGCCACCATTCTCTTTCTTTCTTCAATCGTTCCGATCAGGACAAGTGGTTCGTTTCGTCCTCCTATCTACGCAATTCTCTGTCTTCGTTCGTGATCATGTTGGGCGAAAGGTAGTTGTAGAGGAGCGGCTGTGAAACGGCGATTCCCCCCTTTCCATTGAAGTAGGGAGGGCCTCCTTCCCCACCATTCCGGCCTATTATTGATAGGGATTTTACCGATGCTGAAGATAGCTTGCTTACCAAGCCGCCCACTTGAGAAGCTAGTCGCCAGGAAAGAAGCGAGGAGGAAGCGAAGCTGTCTACGAAGCTTTGCTTCTCCCCCTGTAGTCGTAATACTCGGCTTGTCGCTACTTTGATTCAAAAGGTAACCGACGGTTCCCGACTTTCTCCGCTTTCCGCAACCGTAACCACTTGTCATTCCGATTACTTCATCCATAAACCTTTTTTTTATTTCAAAATAGCGATACGCTCTAAAAAAGTAAAGGAGAAGCTTCCATTCTAGAAGCTACCGCTTCCCGCCTCCCTCGGGGTGAGAAGTTCCCTTCCCTTTTCTAAAATGCCTGAGTGGTCTGCTCAGCAAACGTACAAAGTGGACCGCAGTTTGGCTGACCCTCTTCTTCCCATTCGGGTTGGGTTGACCCAGAAGTACAGTAAGAAGGAATGGAACCACTGGAGAGTCGTCTGCAGTTCACACTTGGGCAAAGACGACTGACTTTGGAAGCGGAACACGAACCTATTTCCGCTATTCCGGGTTCTTATTGAGCGTAGCGAAATCAAGGTTGATGATAAAGTCAGCGAAGTTTCCATGGTGTTCTACCTTTGCGTAGTCTCGGTCCACAGTGGAAGGCTCCGCACCTGAGCCTCGTTAGACTCAGCTGAAGTGTAAGGTGTAAGTGAAGAAAATAGAAGAGATGAAGTCCGTCCCTTAGCCTAGTCTATATCCACAGCTGACGCAACTCCGTACCGACGCCTCACTACTACTTTCATTTTTCTTTTATTTTTAAATTAATTAACGGCTAAGCGATTTCATAACCTGAGCTTTCCTTAACCAGCTGACCTTACTTCGTAACCTTAGCCTCCCTTTCTTTATAGTTTTCTAGTTCGACTAAGTGACTTCGTAACCTCAACGTACTTTTTTTCTTACTGTAGCATAGGCCTTCGCCACTTCAAACGGGAGCTTCGCCCCTCTTTTTTTAGAATTAGAAAGAGCGGGGTCTTACTTATTCAGGGGGATGAAAGACAAATAAAGGGATCAGGGGGCTTTATGATCGGAGAAAGAGAAGGGGCGTGGTTGGTGTGTCATTGGGTCGGTGGGGGAACCCGTAGGAAGGGGGGACGACCCGCCAAATTCACATCAGAAATCGCCAACATGAAGACAAACGAAATCTTGAATTGCGTATAGAAACAAAACGAACCACTTCTATTCTCGGAGCTGAGGTATATGAAGAATGGCTTTTTGGTCCCTTTCGTCCAGTGGTTAGGACATCGTCTTTTCATGTCGAAGACACGGGTTCGATTCCCGTAAGGGATAGGTACTCATTCCCGGCCGCTTTCAGTTAGTGTTCATTGCTGAGTGATCGCTCGCTATCTGGCTGGAAAAGATGGTCCGGAAGCTTCCTCTCTCCCAGCAAGCAAGACGAGATCACCACTTCTCTCAGTAATGGACTTCCTTTACTTCGTAACCTTAGCCTTAGATGTCCTTTCATAGATTCTCGAACCTCCGACAGACAGAATCTCCATGCATGCGTTCTTTCTCTCCTCCCCTCAGCCATACATCCCTTTTTTTCTTTTGGCCGTTTTTGTTAGGCATTGAACCCCACCCCACGGAGCGGTGCTGAGTGGTGTCCTCCCCTCCCTAATACCTAAACAGAGTTCCGTCTATGGAGCCTAAAGCTTAAACCATGGCATGGCGCAGTAAGTTGGCCTAGTCTCTCGCCCAGCCTTCGCCTTCTTCAGTGGCCAAGTTGAAGCGTTCAACGTCGGCCTACCACCTTTTTTTTTCAAGGTTGAGCTTGTTCAATTGAAGCTAATGCTATGCTGCCCTTCCCTTGTTCAAGAGAAAGCGAGGACTTTCTTTTAGCTACCGGCCCAAACAAAAGAGATTAGCCTCTTGATCGATCGATTGATTGGATCGAAGTACGAAGGGGTTGATTGAAGTCTGAGATCAGCCCAAGACTAAGGCCGAGCAACTAGCTGCTGCAGGATTGGACGTCTATCTATCTCACCACGCTCCCCTACTCCTATAAAGGCCGGCGGAAGGAATGCTCTGCTCATCTTTCTTACGGCTCGTTACCGCAGCGCTCGTTCACCCCTTCGGCTTCTTCCATTCAAAAAAAAGGTAGTCTTTCCTTGGTAAATAGCGTCTTGAAGTGAAGCGAAGGCATTATTGAAGGAAAGAAATGGCGGGTCGGTCAATTGCATTAGGTAGGAGATGCAGGACCTGTCTTAACCGCAAGTGCATTCGCTATTCGATTCCATCCTAAATCCCACCAAATTTTGATTCCAAAGTGTGTATCTCTTCTTTACTTTTAAGTGACAAGGGGGTGACAAAGGGTATACTTTCTTCTCTATGTCGCCGTCTCATCAATGAGCGTAGATTAATAGCCAAGCCTACCCTTTTGTGCTTGTCAATCTGTATCCCATTCTTCAGGTATAGTTTTCTTTGATCACAGATCGACAGGTGATCCGTCCTTTCTCCCCCTTTCGTCATAAGGCGTGGTCTGACTCTGAGAAAAAAAATTCCTGTGTTTAGGTCCCTACTAAGCAGAATTCGTAAACTATACAAAGGCTCTTTGAATACTTTTTCAAAAGTTTTTAGCAAAAAAAAAAGAAAAAACAATTCTCAACGCCCTTACGAGGTAGTGATGAGTTAAACTACTCGTGTTGGCATGGAAGTCAGCCCGGTAAACTGATTCCATTCTGCTACTAGGGTTCCAAACCTTCCCCTGAGCTCTAGAATCTATAAATACCTTTTCAACTCAAGAAATGCTAAAGCTATTTAGAGTTGGTATTTCTAACTAAGTCGGAAGGAGGGCTTTGGGCAAAGAGCAACTCGAAAGTACTTTACTTCAGTCCCAGTACTGAAAGACGTGACTTCAGGAGTGGATTTCGGAAGGAAAGACTTCGTTTACTTCCTGCAAATTGCTTATGTAAGAACTAGTAGAAAGAAAGGAATTAAAAAAAAAAAAAAATAAGGCAGCATTGACATTGAATGAGAATGCTTGAATGGGAATCATCTTAGCAACTGACTATAGACATGAGTCTAAGCCGCCGGGAGAGGAGAGACCATTTTCATGAGAGAGGGACGAGCAAGTGACAGATTGGGAAAAAAAATAGGTAGGCCTTCTGAGCGGTCATTTAGGGGCCTCGTTAGCGACCCATCATTCTTCCCTAAGCTGTCAGAGTCCGATCGAAGCGAGCAAGAGATAGAGGAATCCTCGCTCATAGATGTGAATTGAAAAAGCAAGCCCGAATTCTTTTTAATTAGGCTCTATAGTCTGGTCCCTGTCCCTGGTAAGGTCTGATTGTTATCCGTAAGTCTTGTTTTGACCGCGGGAAGGTGAACTTTGCAAAAGTGCTTATTTGGTTGGGAAGAATAGGACTTCTGACTCCAAGCCTACCCTACCCGAAAAAAAGTTTCAGCTATTGATGTAGCCTCTTGTCGATACTACTAGTCTTCTCGCTACCTACTAGAAAAATCCCATCAAGATAGATTGAATCGACGACCTATACTTCAACTAAAGGCACAAGGGCGTAGCGAGCACAGAACAGAGGAAATGCACATGGGTCTCCTTGAAGAACGAAGTCTAGGGTAAAGAAAGAAGGGTAGAGTGGGCACACTTTTACTGTGCTTGGATTGGCATGGCTGTCCCCCTTTGCTGGTTGAGGCTCGGCCTTTGACTCCGCTTGCCTCTACTTTTCATGTCAAGCGTACAAGTCTAGTTTAGTGGGATTTACTTCTAAAGACAGGAATTCTTTTTCATCTCCCCTGTCAAAGTCGACGTCTTAACCTGACTTCCTGAGCTCAGTTGATTCTTGAAGCAGTAGCTCTGGATCGAGAGCTGGATGCTTACCTTATTATTATGAAAAGGAGAAAGAGCTCTTTTTATAGATGTTGAGGTGAGTAAGGGGGGGTTTGCTGGCTTGCTGGCTAGCTCGTGCAATCAAGGAAAAATGCCTTCGCCTTCTTTTTTCAAAATGAAAAAGTAAACTACCTTAGTAAGCTAGCTTTGGTTGCTAAGCAAGCCGGGCACTACGCTAGGACGTGGATCGATCATGACGAGAATGGACTTCTCCGTAATGTAATGTAAATGTAATAGAAGAGGCAGAGTCCAGTTCCCCTCCCTTCTCGACCAGACGAAGGAGATATGAATTCCATTTAGGCGGGTCAGGGCTTGGCTTGACCCTGTGTTCTCCCGGGTCGGAGGCGAGAACTTGAAAGTGAATCATTCAGTGGTGGGGTGTTCATAGAACAGAAGGCCTCGCCCAAGGAGTGGCAGATTTGGATGGAGTCTCGCTTTGATGCTGGGGAGATGAGATCCATAGATCTGGATAGAGTCTCGCTCATAGAGGAAGAGTACGCGCGCTAGCGCGCTACGGCTTACGTAGTTGATCGGATCAGATAGCCCTTCCTTCGGGCAAGCAACCAAACCCGGCACATCCAATTCTATTCCGATCAACAACTTGGAGGTATGGCTGAGTGGCTTAAGGCATTGGTTTGCTAAATCGACATACAAGAAGATTGTATCATGGGTTCGAATCCCATTTCCTCCGGTACGGAAATGAAAGGGGCGGGCGAAATTACGTGAGAGAAAGAACCTCTTGGTGGAGTCCAGTCCCCCGGAGGACAGAATAGCACTTCTTAGTGACTAGGAGCGGAGAGCCCGTTGCACCTTGTTTTTCTTTGACCGGCCTATCTTCTTTCTATAAGCAAGCTCCCTCCGGCCGTCCAGTCCCTGGACGGCTCTCGGTTCTTGAGCATGTTGGGGGATTAGGCGGCAGTTGAAAGAGCTGCTCGAAAGCTTGACGAACAAGCGAAAAAAGCCTATCTATTCTATTTTCTTAGTTTAGTAAAGGGCTTTTCCCTTACTAGTCAAGTGGTAAGGTAGGGCGCTATTCGATGAAGAAAACAGACTTTAGGAAAGTGGTTCAGGTAGCTCAGCTGGTTAGAGCAAAGGACTGAAAATCCTTGTGTCAGTGGTTCGAATCCACTTCTAAGCAGGCGAAAGGTCCAAACCGTAGCCGGGAGCGAGCCGGATTTAGAAATGAAAGTGAAAGAGTAAGCAATAAAATGTGAGCGCTCCTGCACTATACGGACGGCTTTTTGGCGGTAGGGTTGGGGTGGCTTGCTTGAGGCAGATTCAAAAAAAAGCGGTTGATTACTCGGATTGGTTCTCGCATCCCTGTGCCCAAAAGGATGGGCGAGTTCGGTTTGAGTGTTCATCGATCGGGTGGATCTATATGCTTCGGGGTGGTGAGACGAGGTGTAGCGCAGTCTGGTCAGCGCATCTGTTTTGGGTACAGAGGGCCATAGGTTCGAATCCTGTCACCTTGATGTGGTAGCCTTCTCCGTGGTCGGACAGTAAGGCAAACAGCGCAAAGCATAAAGTAAAGACATGATGCCTCGACTAAGTAAAGTGTTTTTGCCCCTTATCGGTAGTTCCGTAGCAGGTTGTTTCGTACGTTTTCTAGGATCAGATAGAAGCACCACCCCAGAATTGATCCTTCTTTTCTTCTTACTTTTACTAAGTCTGACTCTAGTTTCTCGTTCAACAAAAAGAAAAAGGAGTGTGATTCTTTTATTCCTAATATTTTTCATCTCTTTCTTTTTCTATTTTCTCCGGATCTACTTACTTTCTCGCTTAGATGTTCTTTTGGCTGATCTTTTCTCTTTTGTTTTGGTTTTGAGTGTAGGGGGAGGGCAAGGACTTCCTCTTCCGGGCCCTTCAAACTCCTCATCGGAAGATTTATTTGGGCTCCAGGTCCTGTCGGAGCCTTGGCCCCCGACTCACAATATAGCCTTGGAGTCATCGATGATAAATAGGATATTGGCAATGGAAAATACCAATAGCATTTTTTTGATGGATAAGGATAGGGGGTCTATTGGGCAGAAGTAAAACATTCACTCAACAATTGTTCCTCGCAAAAGGAATATAACCAATTGATCGAGTTCGAGAATAGGGATCTTCGGATCCGTGAGAAAAAGCATTCATGCTATTCTCTTTTTCAACAAATACTTACTTCACATCCTGCCTTGGCCGAAAATGCCGCCTACACCCCCCAAGAAGCCTTTTGTGACTTTTTGGATGAGAAACGAAGTGAACTTGACCAACAAGGCGGGAATGTATTAGTAAAGGACCAGAGAGAACTCTAATTTTTTAATCTACTGTCTCGCGATATACGAACACATGGCCAAAACTCAGCCTATATAAATAGAATACTCGGTGGATGATAATGAATTGGATTTGCACTGAGAAGTCCCTATGGCGCGGTTGAGGGCAGCTGAACGAAAGGAAAGCGGGTAGGCCGCCTGGGTGAGACAAAGCAGAATAATCTAACTGGAGGAGTGAAAGCCAGGATGGCTTGGTAAGCAAGCAATCCGTTATGTGGGCGCCAACTCCAAGTTCCCTCTCTTCTTTCTTTTTTTTGTCACGATCAAAATGAAAGGTTGTTCTCTGGGCCTGTCTTTTGCTCCCAGAGATGCTGGTTCGAGTCCAGCTCGTGAAAGAGTTTGTGAGTATACCTCGGGATGACTTTTTATCCACTACTCATCCTCGAAATCTAGTCTAGTTCAGCCATAGAGGACTTGATACTTATCTTCGACAAACCTCAAGCGGGACGAGTCAATAGCAGATGCGGATTTTATTTAATAGCTGCGCTTACGCCTTCAACCCCGAAAAGGTCGGATTCGTGCAAAAAAGTAACATCCGAGATTTGTGAACAGACCGGCTTGGGACAGAGAAATCCGGATGAATACCACAAGGGGGGGGCATAGGGCTGTGTGAACGCGGCTTTCACTAAGAGAAAGATGTGCCTACAATGAAACTGTTAGACCTTTGTTGATGCACATGAATTATCTTTCCAGCCGGTGAAGCTAAGAAAAGAAGCCCTTAGAAAGCAGAGCTAGACCCACACAAATGCTTAATCGAAAGCTCTGTCCTCCTTCCCCTCCTACCAGATCGAAAAGAAGAAGCTTGCTCTTCCGACCCAAAAGGCTTTTGCCGTGATATTACTTCCCCCTATTCGACGATTCACTCTTCCTGGACTTGCTTGACTCGTCCGAAAAAAGAGGGAAAGTGCTAAGACCGCTAATGCAGCTAGGGGAGTTTAAGGACTCATTTCCAAGGCTAGAAGCCTAGACTAGACTAGAAAGGAGATTGCTTTGGTCTTCAGTCAGCTCTACTAGATGCAGTTGCCCAGGAATCCAATGCACTAACTCCTGGAAGCTCCATTCATGCCCACCTACCGACCGAGGAAGACGCTACCGATCCCTGAATCGAGGGACTACGCGCTTTCAATCCCTTACAGCTGCCTTCCAAGCCCTTCCACTGCCCGAACTACCAATCGCCCCACTATCTGCTAGTCTGGTTCGACTCGAACTTCTGTCATGTCAAGCTTCCTGACCTGCTTTGTACCAGCCGGTATTTTGTGTACTTCGGGGCGCTGACTAGCCCTGCTCAACGCCCTACACCCTTCTCTTGAGCGCTTCATTGAGCATTTCTCTTTCCTATCCCGTCCTTACGCTACGCTATCCATAAGGTTGACCTAGCCCTCTCTTCTCTCTCTTTGTCCACGCGAAGATTCCATTCCTTTCCTTTCCTAGCCTATTCAATGTGGTCATGTATGTAATAGAATTCAATGGGAAGACCTCCTAGTTGGACCCAGACTGCGATGGTAGTGAATGTGGCCTCAGCTCCCACAAATGCAGGCTCCCAAAGCCTTAGACTGAGATAGTACCACAAAGCAGGGGTTAACATAAATGACTCTATGGAAGTCCTCTCCCACTTGAAAGCTAAATAAGGAGAAGAAGTGCCCCAAATCAATGCATTCCATTCTTAGCAGAGGTTCCTTCCATATAATCCCTCGAAGTACTTCGCTCACCTTCGAAGAGTGAAAGGATCATTCAAAGCAGACTAAAGGCATAGGGCAAAGGAGCTTAGAAGGGTGACGGAGGGGAGTAGTAAGGTATGAAATCACTTAGATAGAAGCATGTTGGATGACGGAACGATGACTTCATGCTTAAATTATAAATTAGAGATTTCTGACCTTGAGAAATGACGTAAGTGATAGATGGAATCGTTCAGTAGGCTAGTTTCCATTTTCGATTGAGAAAGCGGCGGGCCCAGTGAGCTCTCCAATAGTGCACCGAAACGGGGCCGGAGAGACGGTAAACCTTAGATCGGCTAAGATCGAATTGAACTGTCTTTGATTGAGCGAATCCTGCCCGATTTTGATTTCCGTCCCCGCGGGAGACATCGTAAATAGTTAAATGTTTGATTCCCCTATTGAATTAGGAATCGATTGAATGGGACTTGCCTATCCCTTATTCATATCCGATTTTTCTCTCTTTCTTTTTGATACTTGGTTGGCAGGGTCAGGGCCTTTCTCACTGGGCGAGCTAATCCGTATTATTCTATGTCAATGTGACCTTAACGGCCTTTATTTTAAGCAATTATTCGCTCCAAGACGCACGACAAGACCTTCGATCTCTCTCTCTCCATAATTGATATGGAAGTTGGAAAAAATCAACCACTCAAAGCTGACCTCAAAATGTTCCAAACACGCATAAGTGTGAAGATTGAAGACCTTCTTTTCTATATTTCATATAGTTGATTAGTACAAAAGAAAAGGGCACTGGTTCACGCATTACGGGTAGATTCCTCTTACCTAAGAAATGGAAGGGGGCACTTCACCGAATGATAGGTAAAGTATGGGACGTTCAGTAAACAATCCCTTAGCTCAAGTCCTCGGAGATACCCAAGGCAGCTCCCCGTGTCCTTTATACCCAACAGGACAAGAGTATACAGGTCCGCCAGGGGCGAATAAGAGCTCGTCGAACCGTCATTCTTTACTTCCGGGGTCAATCAATCGGTAGTCCTCCAATTTATTCTCGAAAGCCTGTTTATAAGAAATAGCTTATGCCACTCGTATTGCCCCGGATTGACAAAAGAGGCTTGGATTGGAGATTCTTGTGTAAACATTCAAGTTGACAATCGGCTTTCTAGACAGCCAGTGGACTCTGAAACCAATACCAATGATTTCGCTGGATCTAAGAATAACGTAGCACAGAAAACCGGACTCACCAAGGATGGCGAATGGGCAATACGTAGAGGTTGCTCCGCTTCCTATGGATTGTTTTATAGCGGTACGATTACGATGCTTGCTCCGAATGGAAGAGAGACGGCTTTCCTTTCGGATGTTGCAAACGCACAAACGAAACACCTTAGTCAGCGGAAGAAGTCACTCTCAATCCGATCTAGCAAGAAATGCTTTACCGGTAAAGTAAAGCGAGAGACAGTCGATCCTTTCTTAGGGTTCCAAGTAATTCAACCAGTGCCAAGAAAAGTATCCGGTTGTAGAGCGAGGCAGCAGAGGGGAGTTGGCACAATATGTAATCCCTAGGGTATCGGTGTCGGAGAAGGGGATCACTCAATGCTGCTACAGGCACTCATTAGTTCGGATTTGGTAGCGTGAAGGAGATAATAGAAGGACCCGCCGAAAGTAGTTCCGTCTTTCCAGGTCTTCCGGAGTAAAAATTTCCTCATCCAATAGCATTCTTAGTTAGTACCATTCAACTAAGCCTGTTTTTGACGAGTGAAGCGGCTAGGCTACATGCTTAGCCTAGTATTCCCGGATTGGTATTGGATAAGAAAGATTTTGCTTTCTTCCCACTCATGAAGAACAATAAAGTGAGGGGAGGGCTTCCGTGGAAAAAGGGTAAGTTTGGGATGAGAGGGTGAACACTAAAATAGTAGTCACCAAATTTTACTATTTTTTTTTTATGAAGGCGAATTGATAAGAAAAGGTACTTCCATGTGTATAAAAGCACAAGGGAAGGAGGCCCCTAGTCCAAGTATAATAGCATAGGGGGTGCAAGGGTGAAGATACTAGAGTGGTTTGGCACTCCTGGTCAGCTTTCTTTCGTTCGGGCTTTCTTTCTTCTGCCTTTACGCGAGCCAATTATGCGTGGCGCTGAAGAGGAAGGCGTCATTTACTGTACTACTATCGGCCATACAATGATGGCATTGTGGATCTCATTCGTATTCCAGTTTTTTTGGACAAAGTTAGAGTAGTCATTTAGGGAATAAGTCTTTTTTAATTATTCTATTAGCATAGCATTAAGTGGTAAACATTTTACACTTTTGGTTTTACCATACTATACATGCAAACATAACAAAGAAAACCAAACAAAGATAGTTAGCATAGATAGGAGTCTATCTCCAGTAGGCACCGGAGTAGATCTACACTAAAAAAAAAGAACACCAGACATGAAAACAAATGTCTCAAGACACTTATTGAAACCTTCTAAAACTAAAAAGAGTCGACGGACTCTTTTAGTTTTCTCGGGCACCAAGGAAGATTGCCTCCACGATCAGTGCCTGCTGCTCCTGGCGTAGTCCCTGGAGTCTTTCTTCTAGTTCCCTAATTCTTTGACGGCTTGCTTCCATTCGGGCTTCAATAGCAGCCGGGTTCACGGAGCGAAGATGCCTCAAGAAACCATTTAACATTATTCGAGTCTTTCGAAGAGAATTTTCTACATTTTGTATTTCAACGTTAATTTCAGCAAGTCGCTGGGGAATGTCGAGAATTTGAGCAGGGAGGGCCATGGCTTCTCGATATACACTGGTAGAAAATTTCTGTTTTTTGTTTTTTTTTGTAGAGCACGAAGGCTTATCGAGCCTCTTTTTATAGAGTGTATAGCAATTCTGCCAATGCAGTACGAATTGCATGGCTGGCACAATATGAGTACTATAACCACGCTGCCTGTATGAAAAAACAAACTTTGCAGAACCCTTTCACCTAATCGATCGTGGTGAAGTCAGCAATGGATTCGGCGGATCATACACCTTACGCTAGGATTTGGGAAGGACATTTACGAGACTGAGGTGAGTTTTAAGAGAAAGACGGGGGTGGATTTTTTTGCTCTAACTGGCTGTGAGCATGGGAATTGCGTTGCCGAGCAGAGGGCGGAGAGGAATTTGGTGTTGCAGGTTTGATGACTGTGAGAGGGGTTGAAAATTTATTGGTTTTTTTTAGCAGGTATATTGGTATGAATGAACATATTATAGATTATATAATGTAGAAGAGCCATACGGCACGAGCAGTTGAGTACAGTACTATCATGCCTTTGTTTTGTTGTGTGAAGAAAGTAAAAAACTTGCGAAGCACGCACCTCAATCACCCTGCCTGTGTGAATTGAACGAACTTAAAAGTACAACCAGCTTAAGCTGGTTTTCCACCTATTTTTTAGTGTTCGGCCATTTCTAGCAAAGTCTAAAGGACATATTCGTTGCCGATTTGGGGTTCTGATGGAAGATACTGCTGAGGTTATACACCAAGTACACACGTGATTCTGCTCTGGCAGAAGTGCACGCGCAATTCAGCTCTGGAAAAACTCCCTGAGGTCCAGAGAGAGATGAAGTTTATAGTCAACCTCTGCCTCTCAGATAGCTTTCTTTTCCAACACTTCTATGTGGAGATGGATGTAATATTAATATGATTGATAGTTTAAGTTTACTATTTGCAGTTTTCCAAAGTCTCAAATTTAGGGCTTGGTTCCGGCCTTGTTTCGTAGTGAATTTATGGATTTGAATACTTCTAACACTGAATTCTCTTTTGTAAATTCAACTTGACTTGTACCTGGAACAGAGAAAAAGGGTATCCAATTGAAATCCAGTTTTTTCTATTTTTCGCTTAGATGTGCTCGGCAGATGCTAAAGCCAGAGCGTGATGGCAAGAATTGATCGAGCGAAGAATCACAGTTCTCAGCTATCACATTCAGAAAGACTACTGGCCTAATTTCACTCAATTAAATAAACTATACCCTTACAAAACTTATTAGTACTCCTACACAGTTGTTCAATTTTAATGTCATTCTCAACTCTATCCCTGACTGGGTCTTTGATTTCAGGCCCTTTCGAGGAGGGTATCTTTTTGGTTAATATCAGCCCGGCTCGCATGGACTTCCGGTCTTTCTTAGTTGACAACTTTATTGCAATTTTAAGTTCTCTAGTTACTCCTGCACAAGCAACAGCAGTTATGGATCTGATTGAGGAGCGCTGGGAAGAATGGATCGGGGAGATGCCCTTGAAGATCACTTACCCAGCTCTGGAAGGACATGAGTGGAGAATTGTCACCGGATTTGATCCAAAAAACACAGGGCGGAGTTACCTTATTGGTGAGTCTTGGCCGGGTTAGTGTTTAAGGAAGAAAACCTTATTGTAGGTTCTTTTTTATTTAAATAGTGCCAAATTCAAAAATAAAAGGAAAAAGATGCTTGTACGCACATTAGATTTGCTAACTCAATTGATCCTACTGTGTCTAGATCAGGGTTCCCGCTTGTTAGCTTTGTATTGGCTCCCATCTTACTTAACGGGGCCCTTAGTTGAATACCGATCAAAATTGTTTGAAATTTTTAAACTTTTCCAATAAAGAATTATTAGTTATGTTAAATACCCCGAAAAGCCGAAACCTCTTATTCCGGTCCTTAGAAAAACTACGACTAGTCAGGAATTGCGTAAGAGAAGAGACGTCGTAAGTAACAATAGCGCAAAAGCAGGCGGCGGAGATCCGCAAAGGTAACCGGATGCCTGGGGCTTAGGACAAGGAGCGTCCGGAGTCTCTTAAGAAAGGACAAAGACTAATTAATATCATGTTTACACCGATCGGATTTCTAAAAGTCCTTCGCCCCTTATCTTCTCGTCTATCTTCTTTATCTTCTGATCGGATCGCCTGGCTTCTTTCAAGCCCTACTTGAATTGCTTTCTTCAAAAAAGCTTTCTTTATTAAGAGTCCTTTAAGAAGCTAAGCTCCTTCAGATAGTAAGATTCGCTTAACTTCATACCTCTAAGCGCTCGTGACTATCCGATGATAGTCACTTCGCTTTCCTTTTAGACTGAAAAAGGAAAACAGAAAGATTGAGCATAAAAAAAATATAGAGAATGAGCTATTACGTGCAAACAATGGAAATTCAATAATAAGAGTCTGATCTTCTCGCTTAAGAATATGCGATTCCTCCGGAGTGAAGTTGTTGGGGGGAAGAGAAGATGAGGAAGCTAGTTTAATTGAGGAAGCCACTTTCTTTAATGTATACTAGCTGGTCTACAAAAGCATGACGC
The DNA here is from genome assembly GCF_000393655.2 of Nicotiana sylvestris. Classification (NCBI taxonomy): domain Eukaryota; kingdom Viridiplantae; phylum Streptophyta; class Magnoliopsida; order Solanales; family Solanaceae; genus Nicotiana; species Nicotiana sylvestris. The sequence continues at coordinate 86,641,424 of NC_091060.1, forward strand.
ATGACGCTTCTCCTTTTTTTAGTCCACTCTCCCTTAGAAAACGGAGCTGCTTGAAAGCAGATTTCGAAATTACATAGGTGAATGTAGAGATCACCGGTGTCCTACTCGAGACGAAGTACTTGTCGTCCCCAAACCAAAAGGGATGAGGGAAAAAGGCTCGAGAAAGCGTCCTTGGAAGGGGGAATATCTGAAAAAGTGTTAGCGGGGAGCCCATCCCTCTCGTTCTTACAGAAGACATAAGGGGGAATACACGACGGACGGAAAGCGGGGAAACATCCTTTTTCTGTCTTCTCTCCACAGAGGAAGGAAAGCACCGCCAAGCCAACAAGAAAGCAGAAACTGCATGAGGTAAGACTAAGGGCCTTGTGCGCCCTGCAAGAGATTACCGGGGGTCTCGGTACCAGGGGGGCGCGGGAACAAGAAACTCCAGTAAATAAAAGAAAGACAATAGGAGTCCTCTCAATAGCCGAGGGCCCACTTCCCTATATGCGCTTACGGAAGGGGAAAAGCTTGATTCTCATAGATTAGACAATACACATGTGCAAACAAGAAAATCAAACTATCTTCTTATTGATACTATATATTTATCCTTTCCCCTATAGATCCACCTTTCTTCAAAATAAAGATATAGCAACTAAAAGAAAGCTAAATCGAATCGGAATAGGATAAAGAACGCACGAAGGATCAGAGAGAAAGAGGATTCTAAAAGCGAAAAGCCTAGAAGACTAGATTGTCAGACTCGGAGGTAGCAGTAAGATCTCTGTCTCCAGAGAAGGCATGAGGGTTTTCTAAAAGTCTCCTCTCATTACTTATGGATAAAGCTCTTAAGCTTAAGCTTTTACGAACTGAAAGATCTTCCCATTCTAAATAAGAATGAGAGTCTTTCAACTAGATGTGCTCCTTTGGCTGGGTTTGAGAGAGAGAGCGTGAGATAGTTGGTCTAATAACTAGTCCAACTTCCTTGTATCTGAAAGCGATGACAGGATGTTAGGTCTAGTAAGGAGACTTTTTGGATAATTTACTTCCACGAATAGACTGTTAGGCTAAGAAGAATAGGTTGGGATTGATCCCACCTTTGAAAGAGTGGTTTTGTTCTGTCAATACAGCTTATCGAGTTATCAAGCTGAACTGCCTTCTGTAAGGAGCTTGAATCGTTCGTTTACTCTAAGTCTTATTACCGACGCGATGGATTGCTATTTGAAAACACTTTCAATACAAAAAGAGCTCCTTCCGGCTATACCTCTAGTTGGACAGTCTTAGTTCAGTTTGAGAAGTCAAGGAGGCACGAAGAGCTAACAAAGAGTCTTTATATTTGACTGTCCGAAATCAAGTGGGAGATTGAATTGAAAAGGCCCCTTACTATAGATAGGGTGTTAGCGCTGTTTTTTGAAATAAGGACGTTTAGGTTTGACTAATAAGATAGAAAGGGGCAAGCCAAAACCCACTCTGCTGAGTTCGGCTTTCGGGGCTACCTACTTTAAGGGCTTATGTAATATATAAAGAAGAACCCTCTTAGGCCTTTTTGTTTAAGGGCTGCTCGCCTTTTGAATAGAAGGAAGTGGGAGAGCAGAGGTTATTTCGGTAAACCGATGCATGAGCTGAGGCTCCCATGTCCCGCCGACCCTCCGAAAAAGTAAGGGCTCATAGGGAGTCAGAAGCAAGCAGAGTAAAAGGCGGGTAAAACTCACATAAGCAGAGGGGGAGACACATTCATGAAAAGCGAGAAGCCCTGCCGTGGGGGACTGACCAACTATGAATAGATCTTACTTATGCTTACGGGTAAGAACATATATTAGTCCGTATCGTGGGTCTATTTGTTACAAAAGGCGAACATCCCCTTTCCAAAACATTAACATAGGTCCTCAGGCAGACATCGAAAAGGGGGCGAAAAGAGTCTATTTACCTTTACAATATTTCGGAATGTATCATGGCTAAATCTATTCATTAAAAAAAGAGTTCTACATCTCGGGTGAACAAATAGGCGTGGGGAAGAGTGAGAGGGGGGGCTACGAGCCCTCTCTCGTTGTTGTTCCCGGACCACCCATCTCTTCCTTCCCCTTCGCCCGGCCCGGTGAGATCAGATTTCTAGAACGAAGTGAAGTGATAGGAAGAGAAGACTGCTGGCGGGAAATCCCTATTCATGAAAGCCCCTTGTAAAGGGGAAAACGAAAGTGTGCTCCTGCGCACCAGCTGAAGAAAGGAGCTTTGGAAGCTTACCTTATTATTATATTAAAAGGGGAAAGGGTGGAAAACCTATCTGACTAATAAGAAGAAAGGGACAAGCCAAAACCTACTCCTAACAAGTTGCTGGATCAAAGTAGTACATTTTACATCTGCCCGCCAGCAGCGGAGGGGGTTCGATTCCCGTTATACGCGATGTGGCAAAAAAGACTGATTCAACGAGATATGCCTTGCCTGCATTAAGATTTAAAACTTGTCGTCTACTTTCAGGAAATGTTTGGAACAGAGAACTTACAATAATACAACGCCGTATTCTCCGAAGATTGAGGAACAAGAAGAGATCTATTAAGAGAAAGATTTATTCTAGAGAAAATCTTAACAGTTACATCCAATCACAAACTACACGAAAGTTGTCCCTTTTTTATGGAGATTTACCCATCACAGAGATGCACAGAGGAAGAGAACGAACTTCATATATCCCTTTTCTACTCAATCCAGAAACAAGATCGGACGTTATCCCGGTTCGTCTCCATTTTTGTGAAACTATTCCTCAAGCAAGGCAGCCGATAAGTCATCGAAGGGTTTGTGTGAATAATGGAATGGTTAACATTACTCATTTTAAACTCTCCCACGGTGATATAATATCTTTTCAAGAAAATGATGCGAGAACCCGCGGTGAAGAAATAAAGAGATCCTTCTATATCGAAATCTCAGTTGAAAAAATAATAGGAAAATTCCTGGATCACCCGTGGAGAAGAACCAAAACAGAATGGTTCCGCCTACTCAAAACTAAGAGGGGATGCCGCCTACTACTAAAATCCCGGTTTTTGCAACAGTTGCGTTCTTCTATGCAAGAAGAAGACTTAGAAAGAACAAAGAAGTTTGGATCCGAAAAAGTATGCTTAGGCAGTTCTTTCGCTGAGCACAACAGAATGAAGAGGAATTTGTATCATTTCAAATCCCTATTCTTATCGAAGAGAAGGAACGAGAAAAACCGAAATATTCCTACTCGAACAAGAAGTCCTATAGTTTACAACTCTTCTTTATATAGTAATTCGACCTATTGCTCCGCATCCCCCCATCAGTTTACTAAAAAGATCAAAATAAAAAGGATCGAACTACCTACTCATTATTCGGAGGTGAATCATAGAACACCAAAAGCTGTGGTATCTTATGGACCTAACATAGGTCACATACCTCACGACATAAGATTGAAAGATCCAAACCTTCTTCTTCGGAGCGGAAAGGGACGTGGCCAAAACATATAAAGATCGGCGTAGTCGCTCATAGGGACATATCTATCCGGATAGAGGATAGTCTAGGCCAATTCATAGATAGATCTCTCTCCATATAGATAGGTATCTCCGTGGATAGAGATAAAGATAGGGATCCATCTAGATCTTGATTCACTATTTCAATATTTTTTCTTGATTCTGATTGATTGCCTTTTTTTGACGACAAGTTTTAAATCTTAATGCAGGCAAGGAAACATCATTTTTCAATTATTACTTGCTGGGTCGGAGCGTAGACGAGTGAGCAGAGCCAAGGAAAGAGGGAAGCCCATCATAGAGCAGTCGACTAGAAGTAGAAGACTACTGGCCTGAGAAGGCGGCCTCTCTCGGGAAAGATGGCCCAATTTCTCTTCTTTCTTTTTGATTTCAGCTTTTTTTTCTAGGGGTCCAGAAGGCTAAAAGGTGGGGGAGAAGGAAGCCGAACCTCTAATCGACCTGGACACATAAATAATTCTCGGCGTCGAGAGAGATTTGAGATTCCGTAAGTAACTCAGTGAGTGCTTTCTAAGAAGGGCTTGGAAGAAGAAAATGAAATAGGAACAACCGCGCTGGTCGTAATAGATCGACTTTCATGCTAGTTCTTGCTCCAGCATGAAAGTTCCATTTCAGGGAAGGACGACGTACTATGATACTTTCTGTTTTGTCGAGCCCTGCTTTGGTCTCTGGTTTGATGGTTGTACGTGCTAAAAATCCGGTACATTCCGTTTTGTTTCTCATCCCAGTCTTTCGCAACACTTCAGGTTTACTTCTTTTGTTAGGTCTCGACTTCTTCGCTATGATCTTCCCAGTAGTTTATATAGGAGCTATAGCCGTTTCATTCCTATTCGTTGTTATGATGTTCCATATTCAAATAGCGGAGATTCACGAAGAAGTATTGCGCTATTTACCTGTGAGTGGTATTATTGGACTGCTCTTTTGGTGGGAGATGTTCTTTATTTTAGATAATGAAAGCATTCCATTACTACCAACCCAAAGAAATACGACCTCTCTGAGATATACGGTTTATGCCGGAAAGGTACGAAGTTGGACTAATTTGGAAACATTGGGCAATTTACTTTATACCTACTATTTCGTCTGGTTTTTGGTTTCTAGTCTTATTTTATTAGTAGCCATGATTGGGGCTATAGTACTGACTATGCATAGGACTACTAAGGTGAAAAGACAGGATGTATTTCGACGAAATGCTCTGGATTCTAGGAGGACTATAATGAGGAGGACGACAGACCCACTCACGACAATAAGGAGAAGCAGTGGTTCGAATCCACATCGTGAGACCAGGACAGTGTGGAGAAGCATCGATAAATGCTATTAACATTGATGATACGGCTTAGAGGAATTCCTCTCTTGCTGCCGGACTGATTCCTTTCCTTTTGATGTGGACAAATGGGCATCCCTAGAATCAGCTGCTCTCCTTCCTGTTGGAGGAAGACAATGCGAAAAAATTAATATATTAGTAAGGCAAGGTGATTGTTCGTTGACAACATTGGGGCGTAGCGGATTGACTATTGGGATCTCTTTAGCTTTAGTATGACTATTACTATAGGCGCTGGAGTCAGCTTGTCTGAGTATGTAAACTATGTGGTGGATACGATAACAAATAAGCCTTCTACATCAGCCAATTCTTCTTCCATGAGGGACTTCAATGAAGCAAGATTTTTTGATTTCCCGTTCATCGTATCGACCGACCCAGACCCCGTACCTGTCCCCGATGAAAGTCAGGATGAAACCTGCTTTCATTCAAAACCAACTCACTCTAAGGAAAGGAGAGCTTTGCGAAAGTTTAAAAAGGAATTGAGTGAGCTCTCGCCTAAGAGAAGAGTTTAATAAAGCGGAGAGGGATTTTCCGACAACAAAAAAGCTTTTCTCCCCAACCGGGGTGATAGACCACCTTATGGCCGATGTGATTACCAGCCAAAGGGCAAAAAGACGGGGTTGAATGCGACTCTACCAATACCAATCTCCTCTGGAGCAAGGAAAAGCAACTCTGCCTGGTATCGGTAACGATTAACATATTCTTTTTTTTGAGAGAGGGGAACCCTTACTTAAGAACAGAGAGTGGCCGAGCAAAAAAGCAAGGCAAGGGATAAAGGAGAAGTACCCGGCCCGGCAAAGAAGGGTCTCCCATTAACAGGTTTTTCCTTAGTAAGCTAGCTTTGGTTGCTAAGCAAGCCAGGTTCTCTTTCACTCCTGGAATGAGCCTTTTGGCGACTCTCTCTCAACACAAAGAAAGAAGAGATGAAAGGATCTTCAAGTAGCCCTGACTAAGGTTTGAAAAGATTCCCGGGGGTACTACAGCTTGCGTGGAAGGCTAGGGGGGTTTTTAGAAAGCGCGAAGACAGAAGACGTCGTAGGGAACCAATTTCTATCGCTTTCCCCCTCTAGTGGTCATTCATTCTTTTGATGACTCGCAGTCGAAAGAGTTGGTTGGCAGTTCAAACCTCAGAGGGAGTTGAAGAGAGGCCTTTCAGTTCGTTCAAAGGCACTAGGGACGAGCCATTACAGACGGTCTGATGCTTCTGGAGTTCGCTCATATCGAATTGTCCAAAAGCTCATCAACCTGTCCGAGGGATGATGAAGGCGATGCCACAATTGAGGGAACCGCCCTCTTACTCTTTTTTAGATAAGAATGCGAAAGACCCTGACCCTGCCCAACCAAGCCCACTCAGATAGACTAAGTAGACTAAAAAAAGTGCACAAGAAAGACTAAGGAAACAAAACCTTTTCTCGATAACGCTGGGCCAAGTAGCGACACTTCACCCAGATTCGATCATCACGTCAACTTGCTTTATTCAACAAAGTGATCAAGCTTCTTAGCCACCGGGGACCGGCCTCGTGAACGCATTCGCTAAAGGCACTACTGGCCGGCTTTCTCAATCTTCAATCTAACTTCAGAAATTGAATAAGCCCACTTGACGAGATTAGATCTAATTCTCTTTCTAACATTTTTGGATTGACAGGAAGCTTTCTTGCTGTGTGATTCTGCCCCCCACTCTGCCAGCAGCCTATGTGTCGATCTATACCCAGTTGATCTACCGCTATTTTACTTTGCACGTTCTGGATAGGCGCGCATCCTCATAGAGCGAGGGGTAGAAAAGATCAATGAAAGACTAGAGCGCGAGCTAGCTGATCTACCGACAAGTCCTTGATTTCTTATCCGCGAAGGCAGACTTGGACTCATTGAAGAAAGCACTTGAGGTGAAGACCAATGAGCGATTGCGACAACTACGGACCCCTTAACTAGGTTTTTTACTAATACTAACTAATAGGCTTTCAGAAGCTTTTCCACACAAAGAGGGGAGGAAGTGCTTGCTGCCAACTTGCCAGACGAGCGGACATCTGAGCTCAGCAGCGCATTTACTATTTGGAGATGGATGGCGCCAGACAGGGTAAAAAGAAGGATTTTTTTCCATTAGCCGAGGAAAGAAGTAGCAAAGGAATATCGCTACCGTGGGAAAAAAAGAAAAACGTAGGATAGGAAGCTCTATTTGATCGAAGGGATGGCTAAAAGGCCAAATCCTGCTAAAAACAAAAAGAAGAGATCAAGGAGAGGGAGCTAGACTCACACTTGCAAGAGAGCGACCGGCAGATCTAAAACAGCTATAGTAAAGTAGAACGAAAGTACCTCCCAAAGGTTCTACCTTTTCTTGTGCGTTCGGGAATAAATAGAAAGTTTCTAAATGTATAGAAGACTCTCGATTGATTGGTTGTAATGTTCACGAGGTTGTATATAATCCAATGTTCAGTGATATGACTTTCCTACTGACTGAATTGCTTGAATTAGTTGAAGGTGCGGAGTCTTCTTCTTTTGATTTGAGACGAATTCATTTTTCTACTGAAAGTGCTTTTGATAGGGAATAGGGAAAAGCCTTGCCTTATTCAAGAGTACCAGGAAGGAGAAGAATAAGCATTACCTCTGTTGAAGGAAGAAGCCCCTCCCTTTGCTTATTTATTCTTCCTGGTCTTCGGGTCTCATCTGAACGGCTCGCTGCCTATTTAGTTAGATTTTTAGTTTTGATTCCAGAACAGAACTAGAGATCCTGGCCCCCTCCCTTGAAAGCTCCTGGTGCTGCGACTATCA
>NC_091060.1:86653974-86657175 GCF_000393655.2 Nicotiana sylvestris
TATAATGCATCAAATTCCTGTGTCATAGCAGCTTGCTATGCAGGATCAATGGCTGCCTCCTCATATGATGATGGTTCCCTGTCATGACAAACATTTCTCACAAGAGTCTGACTATCAGGAGTTAGTAGATCAGAGGCAATATGATGATTAACAGAGAACAAAGCATTAAGGGAAGAAGAATTAGTTTTAAGTTGAGGTAGGGAATGGACATAGTCCCGCAGGTATGTGGGAAGTTTGTGAACCTTGTGTGACTGTATTGTTGGATGAACTTGTTCTACATTGGTCTATTCAGTGTTATGTTGTGATGATACATTAGGTGGTGAAGATCTAGGTGTTCCAGAAGGTGAAAGGCTAGCTACATGCATAGGTGACATAGAAATAGATGTGTTGTCTACACTCCTTTGATCATTCAAGATTTCAGGTCTGTGTGACATTTGTATTCAGAAGGTTGTTCACTTAGAGATTCAATGAACGGAATTGGATAAGGAACAAATGATTTAGAAGATTTGTTCACACTAACACTAAAAGGGAAAATGGATTCATTAAACACCACATTTCTGGAAATATAAATTTTTCTAGTGGCTAGACTTAGAACTTTGTACCCCTTTGTGTTGAAAGGATATCCAACAAAGACATAAGGTGTTGTTCTAGGATTGAACTTATCCCTATGTGGTACTGGTACAGTAGGGTAATATAGGCAACCAAAGCTATTAAGGTGGGAGTATTTTGGCCTTTTTTTGTATAGTAACTCATATGGTGTCTTATTGCTGATAGAATTGGATGATAGTCTGTTTATTATATAAGTGGAACAAAGGATACATTCACCCCAATATCTTAGGGGTAGCTTGGATTGGAAAAGGAGGGCTCTGGCTGTTTCAAGAAGGTATTTGTGTTTTCTCTCTACCACACCATTCTGCTGTGGTGTGTAGGGACAAGTTCTTTGATGAATGATCCCTTTAGATTGGAATAGCATGGTTGCTTCTCTACTGGTGAACTCCAGTCCATTATCTGACCTTATGGACTTGATAGTTACACCAAACTGGTTCTCCACTAGATTCATGAAATTTTTGAGTATCTTAATGGCATTACTTTTGCTGGATAAGAGGTAAGTCCAGGTGGACCTGATATAATCATCCACTATGGTTATAAAATATTTATGTCTATCATGTGTACGAACATGATATGGACCCCACAGATCAACATATAAAAGTTCAAAGATTCTCTTAGTTGTGCTGGTTTCTAAGGAAATGGTAGTCTTTCTTGTCTAGGCATTGGATAAATGGTGCAATTGAAAGGTTGTTTGGGGGAGAAGTTAGCAGGTATAGAGGTAATCTTCTTCATTTTGACAAAGGGAACATGTCCAAGTCTATTATGCCACAATATATTCACATTATTTCCAGCCCAAGAATGAGAAAATATGCTAGGAAATTCAGAAGATGAACTTGCAAAAGAAGTTTGTTCTTTAACACTTGCACATGAATTACTTTCAATTGGAAAAGATACACACTTATTGGTATGAAATGGTATATTTACAGTAGAATGAGAGGGACAGTGTGTGTTACAAGTGCAACAAGTAGAAATGATAGGTAGTATACGATTGTCCTTTACTGCAGGGCTTGCATTGTTCTTCTTCAAACAACTTGGGCATAGGATGTACAGAGCATCTCTCACTTTACCAATCATCAGAGGCCTCTTCATTGAAGGGGCCTACAATATACAACAAAGTTTGACAAAGGCAACAAGACAGTTGAGGTGAGAGGTCAAAGAGTGGACAGAGATTAAATTGTATCTGAAAGTGGGAACAAACATCATTTTATCTAGAGTGATCTTAAAAGTGAGAGTCACACTACCAATTTCTGTCACCTTTACTTTGTAGCCATTTGGAAGTATGACTAACAGGGGATAAGGTAAGTTTATTACGTTGGTTAATAAGGATCTGTTAAAGGTCATGTTATTTGATGCCCCTGAATCTATAATCCATAAATCAGCTTTGTTCTTGAAACATTCACATGAGAGTTTACCAAAGTCAATTGAGGAAGTGCAAGCTATCATACCTGCAAAGTTTGTTGCTCCTGATGTAGCATTGGCTCCAGTTCCATGGTCTTCTACTCCTGCTAATTGAAATTATTGCAGCAGGCTCACCAACTGGCTATATTCGTCTTGGGTAAGACTCACATTCTAAGCATTGTCATGACTGGCATACTTCTCAGTCTCTGCAGGTTGAGTGTCAGTAGTTACTATATGTGCATTGGCCACTGTTCTATTGCCTTTACTGAATCTGTTATTGTTGTTGTTTGAATTGTAATTATAGTTGGGGTTCTACCTAGTATTTTGATTGAAATTGATTTGACTTGTATTTAGATTCTGATTGTGGCCAAGGTTCTGTGGGTATACATGAAGCTTGCAACATTTCTATTTGGTGTGCCCTGGCCTCTAACAATAATCACATAAAGGCCTATTCCTGTTGTTGTAATTGTTGTTGGGAGAGTAGTTTATTCTGAATGTCCCAGGCCTGATTGTGTTAGCATTCAAAGTTGATGACTCCAGTGCTAAATGACCACTTGGTTTAATTTCTCTCTACCTTTCCTCTTGGATCAACAAAGAAAATGCTTGAGCAATTGTGGGAAGAAGATTCATCATCAATATGCTGCCTCAAACAACAATGTATGTCTCATTCAATCCTATAAGAAATTGTATCAGTCTCCTATCTTATTCAGCCTTATGCATACTTTCCTTAGCTCCACATGAGCAATTGCAATTGCAATGAGATTTGACAATCAAGGTATTAAGTTCCTCCCATAACTTTTTCATTTTTGTGTAATAACTAGTGATATCAAGGGATCCTTGAGATAGATCATTGATCTCTTTCTGAATTTGGTACAGCTTTATCCCATTTGTTTGGTCATACCGATCCTCAAGTTCTCTCCACAATTCGAATGTATTAGCTACATATTCAACACTGTCTGCAATTTCCTTGGTCAAGGAGAAGGATCCACGATGTGACCATACATCATACCTTTCCCATAGGCAGAATTTTGATGAATCTGGATCTGGTCTTTTGCATTCTCCGTTGATAAATCCCAATTTATTCTTCACAGATAATGCTCGAATCACATCTCTTCTCCATGATTGATAACAAAATCCATCAAATGGAGCAGGAACTAGAGCTGCCCCAGGATTATCGGATGGATGCATATACAA
>NC_091060.1:86657375-86662375 GCF_000393655.2 Nicotiana sylvestris
GTTGGTGTGTCTCGTTGCAATCATTCCGGTCAATCCCTTTCCTGAACCATAGGTAAGGGATGACAGGAGATGGCCCCTATAGCAAAATAAACCAGCCCCTCATTTGAGAGAGTAAATAGAATAGTGTCGGGCTTACGACAGTCTGACTTTTGAACGACTAAGCAACTACTAAGCTCCCGCCCACCCCCAACCAATTAGGGTAAAGTGTTCATTCATACCTTCAACAGCACCGAGATATTGGCCCATGACCATGTTTACTTCATCTTCAAGAGCAAGCATCCTGGCTCTCAGGGCCTCAGGCAACCCTGGATCCTTTCCTACTTCCTTAGTGATTCCAAGAAGATGCTTCAACCCTGTTAAGTTTTAGCTGGCTATCACGGTCCAATAAAGATTTCCAATTTCGATTTGGAATTGTTGAGCAGTAGGTTAAAGATAACCTCCTTTGAAGTACCCTGTGTGGATCCGGGGGCTGCTTCTGCGCTGGCTTTGCTAGCTTGCATGACGGGCTGTAAGACGCTCAATCAATCGGGCGCTATCCCACCCTTCTTCCTTGATCTACACATTCACGCCCTTTAGAGTTAAGGAATGATGGTTAAGAGTTCTTACTTTTGAGTTCCCACTCTGACTATTTAGAAGGCTATAATAATACCTTAATTAATTTTTTCGGATAAAGCTCAGCATTTCTCTAATTTGAATCGAAAGTTGCTTTTTACTCCTCCGCCTTTGAAGGCTGGTTACATCCAATGTCTCCTACGAGGCTGTCTTAAAGTCCTCTTTGTCTAGGCAGAGGTATAGCCCTTTTTGAATACATTTGACTTGGTGCTCACTTGTAGGAAGATTCCCCGCTCTGAAGTCAAGTCTTTTTTGGAGCTCCTTCCAAAGAGGTTGGGATTAGACTTTCAATTGGATGTGTCCCGGTCAAATCGTTAACGACAGATCCCTGCAGACGTACTACTTTCAATCAAACCTTCTCTCCTTTACCTTCTTGATTGATAGATAGTGAGGCCTAGGACTTGCTTCCTTAGATTTGTTGAATTTACTCTGTCTTCACGAATTGGATTTGAACAAATATCTCTGGGCGACTTTCCTTTTAATCGATCGTGAGGGGGGTTTCCACTTTATTACTCGGGTAGAGTGAAATGGCTAGGCTCCCCTATCACCTTTCCTTTCGGTGATATATTTTGCCTTAGCACTTACGAAGTAGACGTCATTTATTGAGTTGAAGTGAAGTCTTTCCGTTCCCGATTCAATTACAGCTGTTCTCGCTAAAGCCCGATCTGATCCCGCTTGAGCGGCAGGGAGAAATCCTGATCTTCCAATTGCGTCAATACAATAAGATAGATGCCTGAATCGCTCCGTGGCTTTATACACCCCAAAAAAGAATGAATAGGCGAGGCGCCCAGATGGAAAAATTACGATAGAAATAAAGCTTGGAAATGAAGGATGCGCTCGCGGAAACAATGAGATCATCAACATAAACTATAAGATAGACTTGAATGCCTGTCAATCGGTATTCTATATGATGTGATGTTGCTAGTTTCATCTGCTAGTAAGAGAAGCTGCGGTGAATGAATCCTTCTTAGCTAAGGAATGTTTGTTGGACACCCACCCATTGTCCAGTTCCGGCTAGCGCTCCTCGTTGCCTTTGTTTGCACGGTCTCATCACTTAGTGGTCTGGCATGCAGTTAAACAGGTTGACCCTGGAAACCGCTTTCTTAAGTATGCTGTACTAGGGGACAATGTAGGAGGACGCTCGTGTATATGAAAGAATTTTGGGTAATTGGGCTTTTTCTTTCCTATCAGAAATCTATGATTTCCCATCAAGGTTCAGCTGTGAATTCGCAAAGAGGTTCAGGGTTCGTAATTTGAGTAAGGATCTTTCACCTATCTAAATTCGGGCTCTTATGAACTCTCACCATCCCTATGGTACTATGGCTGTACAGCTACAGTACCCTATGAAGAGATTTTCCACTCTTTGTTTTGTAGAGTAGGGGGTTGGGGGTTACCGTGCTCTATCTAGAATCGACCATGTTAGAAGTCTTAAGGTAGAGAGGTTGATTGTGCTTCATGTCTCCCAAGAGCATATTGTTCTGAGTGAGGGTAATGTTTGCTATCGCCGCTTCCTGTTTTGCTTTCTTAGCGAAATGCTTGCTTCCGTTCACATCAAACATCGTTCTTTTCCCTTTTGCCCCTACCTTGGTGTTGACCCTAGGTTCGCTAGCTTCCTTTCCGGTCTCGTATGGGGAGTAAGTTAAGCCATTCCACTAAAATACTCTTTATTGATTGAGCTTTCTCAGTCTTGGTTTGAAAGCCTTGACAGTTCAGTTCGCGTAGTTCGTAGCCATCGTTAGAGGAAAGAACTTGTATTACAAGGATTCAGAAACTGTAAATCTGGCAATTCCTACCAGGGTGGTGGGTCAGAGCGGATTCCCTTGCTTTAGGGCAGGAATAGCGGAATGGTTAGGGGGCCTGTCTTTAAGCAGCTGGCTTCCACGTAGCTACAGCTGCAGAGGATAGTCTCTAAAAGCTACAACCGTCTCTTCTTATTATTCTCCGAAAACATACCTAGGTTTTGGCAATCACTCTACTGACAGAGAACCTAAGAGCTACCAATAAGCCTTTAGGCAGGCAGCGGAAATGGTAAATGTCGTCTTCCTTTACAATGACTTCTTCCTTTCCTCTTCACCATACGCAATTCTAGCTCACCCTCGGATCAGGGGATACCTTAAGTCAGCAGCTTCCTTTGAAGATAGGGCATTTACATAAACTCCGAAACCGTACCCAGGGAGCTTACATCAGGAAACTCCCAAGCTTGCCGAGGAAGGAACAAAACAGAGAAAGACACCGTCCAACCGCTTTTTTATGCGCGCGTACCACTTTTGAGTATCTTTGCACTGCTAGCTCCCTTAGATCATTGGCTACCAGAAAGACTAGAACTCAGGAACATCAATATGGTTAGGGATCATTAAGGTACGGCCCTTAGCCTATTCCTTTCTGCCTTTTGAACGAATCTAGAACCTCAATTAGCAGATTCATTAGAAACCTTTCTTGGAAGACTCAATTCATTAGATAAGCCTAGTACATAATCACTGATAGGATCATTCCTGAAATTAACAAATCATTAATGGGCACTTTGAAGCAAGTTGATCCTAGAAGACTAACCTCGTAGCTCACTTAGATCAATCAGTTCAAGCATTGACAAACCCGCCTTCCTTCTGTGTTCAGGACGGAGACTCTTTCTGCCTTTGTCGAACTGCCTTGACGCCTTGGCAGGCTTTGACCTGCTTTCCTTCGCTTACCGGAGAGCGGATTCTTTATTACTGACTTTTCGCGGTTGATCGCACCTCGCACCTAAAGGAGTCGGTCCTTGTGAGGAGGAGGACTCTTCTCTTGCTGTCAAAAGTGCTTACTCATGGTCTATCGTGCAGTTGATGATATCATTCTGGACTAGTTTCCAGGCATACGCCAACCATACATACCGCTTTCTCGTTCAGGAATTTCTTAAGATTAAGGTTCGAAAGGACCAGGCGGCGATGAAGTATGAGTCTAAAACACTATATGCAGAGCTGCCTTAGCTCAATAGATCAACGAATCAGGAGATGACTTCTTAAACGTTCGCGAATGGAAAAGAGTTGCTTTAGGCACGGACCACAAACCCACGAACCTAATAGTTGGATCCATGAGGAGACAGGAGAAAGCCATTCATTCCGGTCATTGAGCCCGGATTGAGGATTGATTGATCTAAACCAAAGACTTGATTATATATAGGAGAAAGGCGTTCTCATACCCTGATACCGCTTTGTGGAAACCTAGAACAGAAGAAAGTCTCTTTAGGATGGCTCTGTCCTAGCTAGACCGAGTCACAACTACTTATTATAGAAGACTCAGGCACACTTCCCTATACTTCTCCTAAGTGACATCAAAATACTCTTTCAGCCGATTCGAAAGCAGCAATAGATGAGATTGAATCAGACAGAAGGTTCACCCCTCACCCTGGGGGATTGGGGAGTTGAGACTTCCTTGCTCTTAGGCCCGCTGTAAGGCCAATAAGATCAGGAAGAAGGAGATTGGATTCTTCCTTTTATCCGGACTGACTCTAATCGTGATTTTTACTCTATTATGATACCTCCCTCTGTCGCAATAGAAATCGAGAATGGAGGTGACTTCGCTACACTTGTTTATAGTTGGAAATTCCAACTCGAAGGCCCTAGTACTACTGACTTTGCACCAGAAACAATTGAAGCCTTTTTTCGGCATCCCTTCTCAGACGTCTTATTCCTTGCCTTAGTAATGTGCAATCAGCTACTTGGCACCTTCCCTTATTCTCCTTCCTTTCCTTTTAGATCTGAGGTAGTACTAATTAATGCTTGAATTGCTCCTATTAGAAATAGGGCTACTCTTGGGTACGAAAGAAGGATATTCCGAGCCTGGGCACATCCCTTTGATAGCTTTGTTTAGCCTCCTTTACTATGTCAATCCCTCCGTATTGGTTATGGCTGAAGCCGATCCTCTCCTTGGTACTTCACCTAGTGGCTAATCTCAAGTCTCTTCTCTCGACCGGATGGGCCTATGTCACTAGAACAGGTGAGGAAGACCTCCAATCACTGTACTGGCAATTCAAGATGAACTCCTTCCATGCCAACAATAATAGTACTAAACTTTCAAAAGAAGAGAGATGAGATCAAGCTTTGAAGTTGGTAGCTGAAAGAAAGCTGTTCGTGAAGGTCAGACCAGAGCATAAGGAAGGAAGCTCACTCAGAAGCGAATTCCGACTACTATTTTAGAGTACCGAAGCTCAATGGCATTGATCACACCTACGGCCAGAAGAAAGAAAATACCTAGCGCCCCGGTCCCTCCATTGACTGACTGGCTTAGAGGGCATTCCGCACAATGACCAGTGCAATTCGCGCATCTGTCGGTAGAGGGTTCAGATAAAGTAAGTAGCTCGCAAAGAGGGAGTTCCCTGGCTGGTACCAATAGATAGAGCTACTAGTAAGATA